>NC_030858.1:37536405-37645238 GCF_000208745.1 Theobroma cacao
CTTCAGTCTGACAATTCAATAAAATTTAATTAATAAAGTAGGGATTAAACTAAGAAAAGGCTATATAAAGATAACTTAAGATTAAATGATACCGTTCGTAGAACGGGCGTCACGGAGGTGCTGACCCTTCTCCGTGCGTAACCGCCCCCCCGAACCCATCTCTAAAAAACGTGGACCAGTTCTCGTTTTTTCGACGGACCTAAAATTAATTTGGGGCTTCGTCGATTAAGAATCGAGTTAATAGGTGACCCAATCGCACCTAGATAAAAAAAGATTGGTGGCGACCCCCACACCTTGCGATTTTAATTTTCGCCCGCGTCTGGCGAACGGGTTCCCGGACCCGCACGTCACGACAGTAGGTAAATAAGAAACTTGAATTTGATACAAAGATACAGTCATAGATCTCCACACTTGGTTACAATAGTATTAAGGACCAAAACCGAAAAGGGACACACACAATAATTTATGCATGATCATTTTGTATATACTAAAAATTTTAATTTTATTTGAATATTTAATTCAGTGATTGATATGTGATCATTCGATTTAAAAAGTAAAATTCGAATTTTCTTTCTCAATTTCTATTATGATAAAAACCTCAAGAAAATATGTCTCGATCAATCTAATTATTAAAAGTCTAGTTAGTAAAGGTATTATAATGTATTATGTGATGATGAGAAGTTGACAAATGCCAACAAAATCAAGAATGGTAGCTAGATTTTGCATCATAACATGTGGTTGGTGGTAGGTTAAAGAAAAGTATGCATGTTTTAATGTGGTAAACGAGTAATTTGATGTGAGGTTGTAGCTGCCAAACCAAAATTCCCAACTTGGGGTTTTGAATGTTTCCAATTGAAAATGAAGAGTTAATGCGAGATGGGTCAAACCCAAACCTTATTGGCTAAGTAAAGTTTGTATTATATATTTAATGAGATTGAAATACATATCTAGATTCTATGGCATGAAGTAGGTAAATAAGAAACTTGAATTTGATACAAAGATACAGTCATAGATCTCCACACTTGGTTACAATAGTATTAAGGACCAAAACCGAAAAGGGACACACACAATAATTGATGCATGATCATTTTGTATATACTAAAAAATTTAATTTTATTTGAATATTTAATTCAGTGATTGATATGTGATCATTCGATTTAAAAAGTAAAATTCGAATTTTCTTTCTCAATTTCTATTATGATAAAAACCTCAAGAAAATATGTCTCGATCAATCTAATTATTAAAAGTCTAGCTAGTAAAGGTATTATAATGTATTATGTGATGATGAGAAGTTGACAAATGCCAACAAAATCAAGAATGGTAGCTAGATTTTGCATCATAACATGTGGTTGGTGGTAGGTTAAAGAAAAGTATGCATGTTTTAATGTGGTAAACGAGTAATTTGATGTGAGGTTGTAGCTGCCAAACCAAAACTCCCAACTTGGGGTTTTGAATGTTTCCAATTGAAAATGAAGAGTTAATGCGAGATGGGTCAAACCCAAACCTTATTGGCTAAGTAAAGTTTGTATTATATATTTAATTATGAAGCTAGTGCCAAGCACAAAAATATCCACATCAGATAATTTATACTCGTTCTCTTAATTAATACACTGACCAAGCTCCCATAGGGGATGTGTAGGAGTTCCTTACTTCTTAGTAGGAGGCTAATTGTAGGTTGTATGACCAACCAAGTCTCAGTTAGATTACAACGACGGACTTGACACAGCATTTGTGTAATTTTATTTTGAATTGTAACACGAAAATTTGATTACGGGTATTCATTATAAGAACACATATTCTATAATAATATTTTTATTGGAAATTAAGGTTTTGTGTTTAATATGCTGCCAGTATATAATATTTATATATTATTATTTAATCACAGAATGTTAATTATCTCGTACATCTTATTAACGAAGTGATAATATTTGATTGATTAATAGTGAATACAATGTATTAAATATGAATCCTGAAATTAAAGTAAATAATAAAATCTAACATAAGCGAAAAGAAGAAGAAGAAAGTGAGAATGGCTAGGGAGATGGGAAGAATACAACGTACCTTCAATATCTACCAAAAGCAGATGGAGAGAGAGGTACGACATTGATATCTACTAATGAACCTAATCTGGAGTTGAAAAAAAGATAATCCCATGTTGTCTAACTCTCCACCTAATCTTATATAATATTAAAATGGAGTACCTAATTGATTAAAAATGGAAAAATACAGAGAAGGAAAGAGACATTAATTAGCTCTGAAGTTTAAATGCAGCTTTTGGGAGAAGATAAGAACGTTTTGATGTTGTTTTGAGGTGGTTGGTGAAAGGAATTCAACATCAACCACAACAAACTATGTCTATTTTCTTTGCTAATTTTCCTTTCCTTCCATCCTTCAAACAAAGATAATATTTTCCTTTAGAAATTTGGTCTTCTCTAACATGATAGAATTTCCACCAGCTTGGATGACCTAATCTTCCTCCTTTTGTGATTATGACATATGTAAAAAGTTTTTAAAAATCATCTATAATTCTATATAAAAAAAAATTTTAACAAGATTTCATATGATGCCACGTGAGCACTTTAACAAAAGAGTGTTACAGGTTAAAAGAAGTAGTCAATTTTTTCATATGAAGCCATCAAAGGAGAGCTGTTATGGGATTTGGTTTTGGACGGACTGCATCATTGGTGGTCTATATGAGTAGTGGGTCTATAAAAAAACCTTAACCCCATGGCCAAAATCATATTAAGATATTGATATTTAAAAGGAAAACCCTTATAACCCCATGGCCAAAAGCTTTACAATGTCAAGTGATTTTACCCTAACTTCCACCGTGTATACATACATATATATATATATATATATATATATATAATAAAATAGTTTATCTAGGACTGTGGGAGGAGACAAGACAACAATATTGTCGTAGGGAAGTAACATAAGTAGTTTAGTTAGACAGGTATCAAAGAAAACAGATTCTTCCGACATAGATTCCTTACAAGAATCTTAAAGAAAGGTTCTAACTACTCCTCCAAGAGACTTGAAGTATAACTTGATCCAATTTCATTAACCAACAAGCTTCTTTTCGTGATCAAAATTCACCAGCGGTACACTATAATTATTGTTTAGGTATACGAAACATAATTATATATACGTGTAAATATTGTGAAATGTATTGATTACAAAAATTAATGAAGAGAATTGAATTCGTTGTGTAATTATAATTCTTGAATTTAAATAATTTTATCAAAATTTATTATTGGGTACAATTATCACTAATGCTCACATATATGAGATCTAATCATTAAAATTTATATATACGTGTAAATATTACGAACAATATTGACTAAACGAAATTAATGAAAAAAGTTGAATTTGCCGTGCAATTATAATTCTTAAATTTTTTTTATAAGAATTCATTACTGGTCCAATTATCATTCGTACTCACATATATGAGTTAATTATTAATAATTATATATACATGTAAATATTATAAAATATATTGACTAAACGAAATTAATGAAAAGAGCCGAATTTGTTGTGTAATTATAATTCTTGAACCTAATATTCTTTCTGCAATCAAAATTCATTATCAGTATTCACTATTGATCATTCGCATATATGAAACCTAACTTTTAATAATTAACTTTTACATATATACGTGTATATATTACCATAGGCATCGAAAAATACTGATTAAAATAAATAATGGAAAGAGCTGAACTCCCGATGCAGCTCTATAACGTAGGAAGATACATATAATATGCACATTGTTTTGAATTAAATACCAACCCTAGCTAGTTAGACATTTTCTAATTAAACCCATGCATTCTATAGTTGATTTTCAAGAATTATATATATGGCAGTTGGGAACCATGCAGCTGCCAGCCCCCAATACCATGGAAACCCCCTAAAAGCTATACAGAAAATTAGTCTATGTAAGAGATGCATGTTGAGCTGCATATCCTTGGAACTACATTTTTGGCAGAACATCCCAGCTTAATTACAGTTTTTAACAATTCTGGTTCCAAAGGAAAATGAAGAAGAATGAGCTCAGCAGGCTCATGACTGAGGACCATACGCCTTAACAAGCCCTCTCTCCCCTCCCTGCTGCAATTGGTCGCATAAAAACACCATTCATGCATCTCTCGTTGCACCCCCTCCAATTCTTGGTAACGTGTCACATCCTCGACCTATAGATCTGGTGATGATCAAACGGCCATCAAAGTGTTTCAACTAACTCTCGCCCGAGCTAGCTTCTTCCCACCAAACACTGCCTTATTTTTGGCAGCACCCTTCTATGTAAAGAGCTTGGATAGTTTTTGATGATTCATAGTCAAAGACCCAACATTTTTCTTTTTCTTTATTTTCTTGGTTTATACTTTGTTTTCCCTCTTTTGCATAGAAACCACAAGAAACAATCTGTTTAGCTTCTGTGTTTTTTTCTGTTTACGAATAGATCATTTTGGACTCAACAGCCATGGAAGTGTCACATGGGGATGAAAACAGTGGAGGTGTGTCACTAGAAAAACTGTGCCAAAATGATCCATTAAACTGGGTTTCTGCTGCTGAGTCATGGAAAGGAAGCCATTTGGATGAAGTGAAAAGAATGGTGAATGAATATCGAAAGCCGGTGGTGAAGCTGGTGGGTGAGACACTGACCGTAGCTCAGGTGGCTGCAGTGGCGGCCCGTGTTGATGGAGTCATGGTTGAGCTGAGTGAGTCGGCCAGGGCCGGTGTCAAGGCAAGCAGTGATTGGGTTATGGACAGCATGAACAAAGGAACAGATACCTATGGCGTTACTACTGGTTTCGGTGCCACTTCACGTAGGGGGACCAAGCAAGGAGCTGCCTTGCAAAAAGAGCTCATTAGGTAAATTAAATTTCCTTACCTCATGACAAAGTTTGCGTTCGTTGTACTGAATGTCATGATGTTACAATTTGAGAGAAAGCAATGCCCAGATGATGAATTTTGCACCAGAAATGGTATATTCAATCAGGCAAAGGAAGCTGTAGCTAAGTCGAAAAACAGGCATTAGAAACTGAAGTTTGGCTAGAATTTTTGGTTCTTAATTAATAGGTTAGGTGGTCACATTTTCTCCCAACTCTACCTTTACGTTTACCACTAGCTTGGGGAATTGAGTCTCTGTCTCTGATCAGGCCATAAATCACGTTGCATCATTACTATATATCTCACATGTTAACTTTACAAGAAAAAAAAAATTGTAAAATTTGGATACTGAGTATATGTCATTTGATAGTATTGAAAACAATACCTGCTATGGATATAAGTAAACATTTCCCATTTTTGGCAAAAGTAATTTCTATTGTGTTAATAATGGGCATAGAGTGAATTGTTTCCATTGAGCAATTTTAAGAAACATATTTCAATTTTGTTGAGCAGATTTTTGAATGCTGGAGTCT
This sequence comes from Theobroma cacao, assembly GCF_000208745.1. Taxonomy (NCBI): domain Eukaryota; kingdom Viridiplantae; phylum Streptophyta; class Magnoliopsida; order Malvales; family Malvaceae; genus Theobroma; species Theobroma cacao. The sequence goes on from NC_030858.1 coordinate 37,541,826, forward strand.
TTGGGAGTGGCACAGAATCTTGCCACACATTGCCACATACAGCAGCAAGAGCTGCAATGATAGTGAGAATCAATACACTCCTCCAGGGCTACTCAGGCATTAGGTTTGAGATCCTGGAAGCCATCACAAAGCTACTGAATCACAACATCACACCATGTTTGCCTTTGCGTGGCTCAATTTCTGCCTCGGGTGATATAGTTCCCTTTTCATACATCGCCGGACTCCTCATGGGACGGCCGAATTCCAAGGCTGTTGGTCCCAAAGGAGAAGCCCTTGGTGCCAACGAAGCCTTTCACCTTGCAGGCATTAATGGTGGATTCTTCGAGTTGCAGCCTAAAGAGGGTCTAGCATTAGTTAATGGCACGGGAGTTGGTTCTGGCTTGGCTTCTATAGTTCTCTTTGAGGCTAACATTTTGACTGTCCTATCTGAAGTTTTGTCAGCAATATTTGCTGAGGTTATGCAAGGAAAGCCAGAGTTTACAGATCATATGACTCATAAGCTGAAGCACCATCCTGGCCAGATTGAGGCTGCAGCTATTATGCAACACATTCTGGATGGAAGTGCCTTTGTTAAGGCAGCACAAAAATTGCATGAAATTGATCCCCTGCAAAAGCCAAAGAAAGATCGATATGCTCTTCATACTTCCCCACAATGGTTGGGCCCTCAAGTTGAAGTGATTCAATCATCAACGAAGTCCATCGAGAGGGAGATTAACTCGGTGAATGATAACCCATTGATTGATGTGTCAAGGGACAAGGCCTTGCATTGCGGGAATTTCCAGGGTACTCCCATTGGTGTGTCTATGGATAACACAAGATTAGCAATAGCCTCAATCGGAAAACTCATGTTTGCTCAATTCTCTGAGCTTGTCAATGATTTCTACAACAATGGGTTGCCATCGAATCTGTCAGGTGGTAGGAATCCAAGCTTAGATTATGGGTTCAAGGGCGCTGAGATAGCCATGGCAGCATATTGCTCAGAGCTCCAGTTTCTGGCTAATCCTGTTACCAATCATGTCCAGAGTGCAGAGCAACACAATCAAGATGTGAACTCGTTGGGGCTAATCTCTGCAAGGAAAACAGCTGAAGCTGTTGACATCTTAAAGCTGATGTCTTCAACATACTTGATTGCGCTCTGTCAGGCTATCGATTTGCGGCACCTGGAGGAGAACTTGAAGAACGCAGTCAAAAACGCAATGAGCCAAGTTGCCAGGAAAGTCCTAACCATGGGGGTAAACGGGGAGCTTCAACCTTCAAGATTCTGTGAGAAGGATTTGCTTAAAGTGGTCGACCGTGAGCATGTTTTTGCATATGTTGATGATCCATGTAGTGCAACATACCCACTTATGCAAAAGCTGAGGCAAGTCCTGGTAGAACATGCCTTGACAAACAGTGATGATTTGAGTAACGCAAATGCTTCGATCTTTCTTAAGATTGGAGCTTTCGAGGAGGAATTGAAGACAGTCTTGCCCGAGGAAGTTGAAACTGCAAGAACAGCTTTTGAAAGTGGTAATCCAGCAATCCCAAATAAGATCAAGGAGTGCAGGTCCTACCCTTTATACAAGTTCGTGAGAGAAGGCTTGGGAACTGAGTTTTTAACAGGAGAGAAAGTGAGATCGCCAGGTGAGGAATGTGATAAAGTATTTGTTGGAATGTGTGAGGGGAAGTTGATAGATCCACTCCTCGAATGTCTCAAGGATTGGGATGGCAATCCTCTTCCAATATGTTAAAGAAACCATCTCTGCTATCTAGTTGGAAACTTCCCTCACAAAGCTTGTTATATAATAAAAGCACATGTAAATTGGTGTTCCAATACCAAAAAGATTTGAAGGAGAGAGAATAAAGGGACTAACAGACCTGTTTTGTTATGTCAAAGATGGTGTTATGTTTTTCTGGTTTACCATTTTTATTTTTTAATTTGTTGTACCAAATCTGTATTTGGAGGATATTTATGTACCGCAATGAATGAATTTAATTATTTGTTGCCGGAAGTCTGGAAGAAATATGAGCCTGTTGTAACCTATTCCAATGTTTGATCACCTAACAATTCGAAGTATAAATTTCATATTTTTGCGATACTTGATTGTCACAATCCCCATCAATTTGTAAAATATTATTCACTTTAACCATTAAACTTCACGATTTTAATCTATAAAAAATACTTTCACAAATTAAAATAATAATAATGTGAACACTTAAATATCGAAATCTAATTTTATTACACAATCCATGTAAAATTCACCATAACCCTTCTGAGATATTCTTCCCAAATGAAAGTTTCTGAGGCAGTAACATTGCCGGTTTAAATTAGCTGATATTACTCTCACCCACCCATATTTGGAACAATTTGTAAATGTAAGAGAAACAAAAGGAATTGAAAATATATATATATATATATACATATTACAAATTAAATAACTATTAACTACAAATAGTGATCCATATACAATCAAGCTGACCGCCAATTTCCTAGCAAAGTCACATTTCAATTTTTGACCTTGCACTAGCTCTCTGAGTCGAAAATTGAAACGATCCGTCATTGCTATACATTAGATCTAAGCTTACATCTTGCAATTACGGTTAGTCATCATCTGATAAACAAACAATGTCAGTTGCTCCGCTTTGCTGTGCTGGGTTAGACTGAATTCTTGGCAAGCTAGATTCCTGATAGACCAATGTAGCTAAGCTTGAACTAACACCTGGTAATAAGTTGCTTAGGGGATTTGTATTAGCTCCAGATAGATTGTTTATGCCCATCAAGACATCTAATGAAGGTAAAAAAGAGCTAGGTGGAGGTGCCAACCCTCCAGCAGTTTCGGGTGGGATCCTACCGGATTGACATGCAGTTGATATCGGCCTATGTGCAAGGGGGTTACCATATGATTGGCCCCGTAATGGAGGAGCCACAGGGTGGTTACCATGTGCCTGCTGATTCAACATTCCACGAGACTGGGATGGGAGACTGCTAGGGGAAATGGATGTTGAAGGTCTGAATGGCTGTAGATGTGGGGCAGGAGCACGAATTTCACTGCTCATTTGAAGGTTTCCTGCGGAAGGGGATATGGAACTGATATGGGGAGGTCTAGTTGGAGTGCCAGAGAAAAATGCAGAAGGGTTAACGGCCTGCAAAGGTGGACCCATGGTTTGTGCATTGACTACAGCAGGTGAAACGGGTTGCGTGCTAGGTGAACCAGTTGGAGGGAGGCCAGAAGCAGTGGAAGGCTGTTGTACCGTCTGTTGTGATGAAAGTTGAACCAACTGCTGCATGAAACTCGAACTTGTCTCTGCCAGGTATACAATAGTTAGGTGGTAAATATAATGAAACATTGCAAAAAGGCAAATCTTATATATGTGGAAGCAAACAAGGCAAAATGTATTGTCATATTGGGTTCTGAGCTTTTTAGCAATCATTACATATTCTTGTACATATGGATATTGGTCTATATGTCAGCACGCGCACACACACCGTTAACAAGCACACACTCTATAAACTTGCAATAGCAAATGCTGGTAACTTAAGCAACCGATACAAATGCCTCTAAATTTTCTTAAATGATTAAGACTATACCATGTCCCAAACATGAAGACTCAATAAATCTGGAATTGAGCATGTCTCCTAAACCCACCACATGCCAGTGCTAATCAAATAAGAGAATTTCATCTAGTGGATTAATCAATGCACCCATCTGATTCCTTATTTTCCCATTTTCTGCGTTAAAATTACCAAGTAAAAGTAGATTCACCTTGATGTGCTCCTGCCAAGCCAGATGCCCTAATATCCATACATTTAGACCTGAAAGCCTCAGCCAAGATCTTGTTCAAGAGAACTTTGTTGTAATTTACATCAAGCTCCTTTTTCTGAAGCAGAAATTCTGCCTCCTTCTCCTTAAGTTTAGCTTTATAATTTCTACGAATCTGAGCTACAGCCTCCTCAATCTGCTTCTCACATTCCGATTTCAGCTGCAGCTTCTGTTCAAAGGAGAGGAAGTTCTCAACTCAAACTGAACCACATATCACTATCAGTAAATAAGCAAACAAGTAAAGAGAACACTAACCATGTCTTCATGAATCTTAATGGTTTGATCTGTTTCTTTGCGTATTCTTTCCATTTCATTTTGAAGTGGGTCGTTGTACAAAGGCAGAGGCATCCGAGATGATACAGCAGGTGCAGTCTGTACAGGAAGGCCACTAGAAACAGGAGGGAGTGAAGCAGTCCTTGTTTCTGAAGCTTGTCTTACCAGCCCACCAATAGTGCCATCAATGGGTGAATGCAGAGGCTGCAAAACATCTTGATTGGAAGGCTCAATATGGTTTGCCACTGATTGTCTCAGAGCCTGAGAAATTTGGTTGGCAGTTTGGCCTTCGTTGTTTGAATGATGTTCAATTGCACTCACTGAAGGTAGATTAGGAGGAGAGAGATAAGAAGTTGATTCTCCGGATCTCAACAGCTGCGTTCGCTCGCTAAGCTCCAGAACTGGTGTGTCAGGATTGGGCTCATTATATCTCACATCAATGGTGGCATTAGGTGATGAAGTTTCAGCTACCTGAGAAGCATTTTGCGTTTCACTATTCACAACATCTCTAGCCTGTATTGCAGATGGAAGAAAACCCGCATTTGGAGATACCTGCCCAAATAAAATATCCCCATTAGATTGGGAGCTGGACATTTAGCATGGTATTTACAGCATCATTACTTCAAATTTTGGAACAATCTCCTTACCACATGAATATAACTTGAATAAAAAAACAATGTGCGGCAGCCATAACGATGCAGATATTCATTACCTTCTATGTCATTATTCCGTTTCATTTTTTGGGTGTGAAATGTCAACTTAAAGACTTCTTTAAATAGAAAAGTCCAACAGAATATTCCAAAAAAGAATCTGCATCAAAACCTTAATACATTCAAGAAAATAATAATTTTACATACCTCATCTGGTGGCAATGGACCACCTTGGTCAACAATAGGCACATGCTGCACTGGAGGAAGATCTGCCAGAGACGGCTCTTCAAATTCAGGCTCCTGGTTCATAGTACATACTTCAACATCCTGCTGGTCAATTCCAGTGGCACTTGTTTGAACATTCTCTCTATGAATACTACCACCCTCAAGGACTTCACTAGGAGCAGTTTCAGATTCTGCCAATGAACCCTCTTCAGCAGTATCAGTTATTTGTTCTTTAGATGAAGGATTTTGGCAGACCATGCCATGACTGGAAGTTTCAATCTCAGATGTGCTCTTTGGAACTTCTCCATCAGACACAATGAATGTGGCTCCACCAGGGATCTGTTTTTCAGATGAAGAATTACCAGACATGATATTCTCCTCACCTTCACTAGAACCGACAGCTTCAGCTGCACTCGAGGGAAGCACCACATCAGCCATGCTTAATGCGGCCCCATCAGGAATTTCTTCAGATGAAGGTGCTTCAGCTGAGCCCAGGTTCTCCTGACCTTCACCAGAAATGGCAATCAGAGGTTCTCCTAAGGGAACCTGCCCATCAACTTTCCTTAAATTGGTTCCATCAGGAACTTCTACAGATGAAGGTGCTTCCAATGAGATGAGGTCCTCTTGACCTTCACAGGAAATGACAGTCACAGATTCTCTCAAGGGAACATCCTCATCAATCTTTCTTAATGAGTCTCTATTAGAAATTTTTTCAGATGAAGGTGCTTGCAATGAGGCAAGTTTCTCCTGATCTTCACAGAAACTGACACCATCAGCTGCTCTAAAGGGAATAGGCTTGCTCAATGTGGCTCCATCAGGAATTTCTTCACATGAGGGTGCTTCCACACAGATAAGATTCTCTGGACAATCAGTAGGAGGAACAGTCTCAGGATCCCCATTTGACATGTTTAATTTAGATCCATCAGAAATCTTGTCTTCATCTGAACATCTCATGGAAGGGAAACTCTCTGTAACATAACCTGAACTTACAGTCACAGGAACATCTAGTGCAACCCCTCCATATGGAATTTCTCCACCAGAAACCCCTTCTCTTGCATATGAGGCTTTGTAGACAGCTTGTTCTTCACCACCACCAGAACAGACAGTTACATTACACTCCTCAACTGATGCTCCCTCAGAGTTCTCTTTGAAGGGTCTAGCCAAACAAGTGACTCTACAGATGGGGTCACTACACGCCATAATGTCATCAGAAACAATGTGAATGCTTTTGGACACTCTTACCTCGTTTCCTGACACAGAATGAATAATGCCAGTAGAACTCCTTCCTTCAGAAAGATTCACCTCACTTACAGGTGGCCTCACAAACTCAGCCTGAGCCCAATTCTTAACTGCTTCCACCCAACGAGTTTTGCTCTCTAGAACACTGCTTCTTGCTCTCACCTGCACTGCTTCAAGATTCTTAAGGTGTACATCCATCTGCAGTTTGAGTTCATCAAATTTCCCAGCATATTCAATATCCAATTTCTTGAGCTTATCAGTTCTCATCGAGACATTACTAAGCAAACGAATAACAGCTGCTTCTGTTCTTTTCTTATTCTCCAGCTGTGCCTTCTCTTCCTCATACTTCTGGTTAAATTGCTTCATTTCCTCCCTTTGCTTCTCACGAAGTTTTGTCATATGCTTATCACATTTTTTTTGAATTTCTTTGATGCTTTTTAGAAGATCTCTCTGTGCCAAGTGAAATTCTGGGGCCACTCCAGACTCTGCACAGACCTGTACAGCAGAACCCTCTTGAAACCCCAACAAATCTTCAATCTTTGCTTTTGCACTTTGATGGTAAGATCTTGCATTGGAATAATCTCTACCCAGGGCTTTACTTGATAGTTCAGAAGCTTTGGGAGAGTTTGGGACCTTCAAATACCCTGTTCGATATCGAAACATTGTCTTCAAACACCGCAACAGTGAATAGACATAGTCTGCCTCGTCTTTCTTGCAGGTAAAACCCAGATGCTGCTTTGCCAGTGCAAGTGATTCTTTGTGATCAATTTTTTGCTTCAGCAAAGATGCTGCGCTCCAACACTGAATGTACAGAGATCAGAAGATTAAGATGTTAAAAGATCCAGAACATCATTACAGCATGCATACATGCTTATAAACCCATGCAACAGAAAATATAATTAGAAACCTAAAATATTTATAGCATATATACAAAACGGAAGCACCAGTACACAGTCCCAACATCAAAGTGAATGCTTAAATACAGACATATAAGCACACATATTGGTAAACACATCTAGAAAAGGTGTTTATATCAAAGAATGATGGAGAGGGGGGAAGAAAGATACAGAAACCGACACAGACTGGCTCATTTGATTTATATTTTAGACCTAAGAACTACACATTACATACTCAGTTCTTCACCTCCCTCTCTCTCCACATAACCTGAGTCATTCTGCCTGAACTGAAATTTCACTTGCCAACAGATTAGAGACATACTTTGATATAAATCTAATCTATTTAATCAAGACTGAAGTTCATAGTTTCAACCCATTCCCCCTAAATTATTTGAGTGGATCATTAGACAGATAGCTATCTTCAGCAGCAAAAACTTGTAGAACATTTGAGCACAAGTTCTAATTAAATAAGACATGCAACTCTTAATGGGATGATAGAAATTTCATATTTCACTGCTCCTCACCGTTTGACACCACGATTAAAAATCATACCACTTTTTTCAGCAAAAAACTGCAAACATGATAAAGAAAGAGCAGAGCTTTGGCTATGCCAAGTGCAAACTCATGAACCAAATATACTACACACAAGATTCAGCACATAATCTAAAACAGATTCCAAACAACTTGCCAAAAAAAATTGAAGCTCAATTTTGATAAAAAGCTAGGCATGACAGATGAATGGTCCTGACTCCGAAGTAAGTGTTCCACATCAACAGGACTTCTATCATATAAATTCGCATTACAAAGGCACAACTGCAAATTCCACTGATATCTATGAAAAAGACGAGCGGACATCAAAATTTGATGTCAAATTGTACAGCACTTAAAGCAAAATGCAATTAATTCTAAAAAAAAGGCAAGCATAAATGAAAGCATAACTTGATCCTCTATTACATACAAGACTGCCTAATAGAAATTACCATTCAGCATATGAAAGATGCCATCAACAACAATTGCAGAATAAATTTAGGAACATAAGAGAGAATAAAGGTCTAACCAGAGAAATCTGAAATGCCTGCAAAAGGGTTTCTGGTTCCCTATAGACCAGATGATTATTCATAACATATTCAAGGAACCTTTCAACCATAGCTTTGACAACCTCCTGTAACAAAAGCAAGATGTAACAATATAGCAGGCTGTTACAAAGACTGAATTCAATACAATAGAAAGAAAATTGCGAGTCCACTATTTCAGAAAATACATATAAAATATTTATAACAACTAGCTCAAAAAACAGCCTTGCAGAGTTAGTAAATAGATGAATAAGGATCTATTTTTCCACCTTATCTCCAGGGGAAATTTTTTCAGGAGCGGAACACAGGACAAACAGGGAACATTTCTACAAAATGAAAAAGAACAAAAAGAAAACCAAGGATGCTTCAGAGTCATTTGAACTTGCTTAAAAGCAGGGAACATCTTCTACGGTGGTTTCTTTTCATTCTAGCAAACAAAATATAGGCTGGCAAGATAAAAAACTAACAGCAAGATCTGAACACATATTAAATTTACTTCTTCAACTTAGTAATTAAGGTACATACTGAGAGATGGAACACTTCACAGAGTTGTGCTATCTGTGGCATCAAAAGAACATGGAGATTCTTCTGTGAATCACGCTGTTTTCTTCTTCTCTCCCATTCAACCATGTTAAAAGCTGGTATTTTTGAGATATTATTGGCCAGATGAAGTGAGTTAGAGGTTGCATGAATTTCATCACTCTCAGAAGCTGTTGATCTACTCAAAGAATGAGACAAACCATTTGCGGAAATTCCTAAGCTTCCTGCAAAAGATAAAACGAGTCAAAAAGAATATTCAGGAAAGAGAGAATTCTCTTCCACCAAAACAGCAATTCATTGCTTTTACATTGCCATTACCTTCCCTGTCCCCAGCAGCCATTTTCCCCTCACGCAGCCCAGCTTTTGGAGAGAGATGATCATTGCAATCACTGACTACCTTCTTGCGCCTCTTTACAACTTCAGAACTTTCAGCCTCAGGTTTCTTTAGCAAACCATCAAAATTTTGAACCCTTTTCCGATTCCTCTGAGATGAACAAGAGGAATACTTCCACTGTGGATTCTTTCCCTCCAAAAGTTTTGTCCAAAATATATAAGGTGGATCTTCATTCATCACCTGAATTTTCTGCTCACCAAACAAAGGCATTTCTGTCCTATACGTTCCTTGCTTTTGTTTGGCTAGTAAAATTAGGGATAACTTGCTTGCATCATTGTCTATTCCAGTTTGATCTAGTATGATAAAGCACTCTTTAATCACATCTATTAAATGTGATTGCTCAGACAAGGTGCCTGCATCTGATGTTGGGATACCATGAAATTTATCCAATTGATTGAATAGATGTGAAGCCCCCCACTTAAGCAGCATGTGACAACTACTAGGGCTTACACTATGTGTGTTGCTATCAAGTGTCTTATCTTGTTTTGAAAGCATCAAAACTTTTTCCTCCACTGTAAATGATGAATATAAACGGAATATTTTTATTTGTTCAAACTGAGAATCAAGTGTTATCCTCTGCAGGGCTCTTAGATCATTCATTGGGCTCCAATCACTTCCAAATATTATAACGGTACCAACTGCGGATAATTTTATGCTGGGAAGACAAGCACGGGTTTCTAATAGAAAGACAAATCTCTCTCTCTCATTATTAAATTTGTTCAAAGCAGATTGCTTCTTTGAAAGGAAAACACCACCATCAATACGTTCATAAGAATCTGCACCAAATCTTTGACGCAGAAAGTCATCCAAAATATCTCCCAATAAATCTCTTCCAGAGCCACCAATTGACTGTCAATCGAACCATCTACGTAAGAACCATAAAATAGCCAAAATCTGTTTTTTGCAAGAGTAACAATATTTGTATGTGCATGTGTGTCATACAAGTGCACTAATGACAGAAGTATTACTCTTTAGACAATAAGGGTTGGTTAAAATTACACACTAATGACAGTAAAGTAGGTCAGGACACAACACAACCAAATTAATACCAGCAGAAAAAAAACCATTGCATATTCAATTTCGATCTCAAATGCAACTTTAAGACATTAGCATCAAAAGGCAGAGATTAAACATTAATTGACACAATGACCTACTTAACTAGCTTCTTCTAGTTCACCAGCATTATTATCATAAAAGAGTCAGTTTGACCTGGCTGGAGTGTCATCAGAAAATGCAGTTGAACCAGAACTTTTTGAAGAGTAGTCATTTTGAATTTATCTGAAATCACTAAGAATATGCTTTGTCCATTGAAAATATCCATTAACAATCTCCGTCACTTTCTCATTGCAGTTTCTTGAAAGGTCCAATTTGCAGTTTCAGATTTAGCCTCTAGAAGCTCATTTTCAACTAGTGCAAAAGCTAAAGTTTGATACTCAAGATCTGTTTGGCCACTTCAGCTTACAGGAGCAGGAAAGCTGATCCAAAAGCAAGGCCAAAGACGAACTAAGCAAAACATTCATTTTTACATGTCAGACAAGCATCAAACCGTTTTGATTTCTGCTACCTGTTGAAGCGGCATAATGGTGTATAGCAGATGTGGTACTTAAACAAGTAACATGGTAGAACCCAGGAATTTAACTTCATCTGCTTTCACAAATTAATAAATGAATGTAAAAGTTATTTATTATTTAAAAGGGTAAAAATTTACAAGTTTTTCATGTACATTAATCACTTTAACATCATACGCAAGAGAGTATCAATAATCCAAAACATGTATAACACAACTAACTGCAATGGGTAGCAAAATCAATGTCAAGACAACCTACCTGGAAAAGAATAAGGACTTTTAACTCTCGTTTCTTGATTTCCGAAAGCATTGCATCAAGAAGTTGTAATTTGCCACTTGCTTTTATGCCAACATCCAAAAACTCAATCTCTTTAAGGCTTTTAGTGAGCAACATTTGAAGGGATTGATCCACAACATAGGGATGATCACAACACTGCCAAGAATTACCATGAAATCACAATATCAATAGCAAATTTTTACACATCTCATCCATCTTCATCGTAATGCACGTATCATTCACGAAAAAGCTTCAACTCAAATTCATCTAATGTAACAGAAAGTACAATAAAAACAAACCAGGTGTTTCTCTGCTTTTGAAAATAAAAAGTAAATAAAAAAATTCAAACAACAAAATCACAAAATTGAATTTCTGCCACTTGGGCTTTGCTCAAGTGGTAAGAGTGGGTGGGGGTTGGGTAAAGAACTAAGATCCTAGTTCTGAGCCATACCGATCCCTCTTGTACCAATAAATAAATAAAATTGCATTTCTAGATTTTCTAATGAGCATCAGAATACTAACTCCAAAGGGCATAACTTAGGATAATGCACCAAAAAATTTCTACTCTTATTGTTGAAATATAACCTAACCCTAATTTCTGAAGTCCATACTGCAGGTAAAGACAAAGTCAACAAATTAGCATGAAATATTTGATACATTAGACAACGAGACAAAAAATTTGAAAATATATATAAAAAGAGCCTAATCTCACATAACCATTTAGTAGATGCAAAGAGTTTAAGTAAACTCAACCTTTCGGCTGGAGATAAGAATGTTGCGGAGTGCTCCAACAGGATCAGTCTTTGAAGGTGAGCAAAGAGAGAAGGAGTTTGAAAGTAGAGCAAAACAATACTGCTCTAGCTGCACATTGGATAGAAGTACAGGAACCCAGTACTCTACAAACCTAGATGATTCTAATTTGCATTCATAAGCAATATATTTTGCCAACCTCTCCTTCAAAGTACCAATATTATCACTTGAATTCATTAGCAAGCTGTCACTACCATTTAAATTGCTCTGAGAATCAAGCAGAGAAAGAAGATTAAGGTACTCAGCCACATTATCCTGCCGAAACCAGATAAAATACATAAATCAACCTGCACAAAACAGCAACAACAATTGAAAAGTAGAAATGCCAAACCTTCAGTTGACCGCTAACAATTAGAAGCCTCTTACTAGCAGTTAACATCTTAATTTGTTCAAAACATGAAGCAATTCTTGGACGTTGGCACTCATCCACTATTATTGCCTCCCACCCTATGGAAGCAAGCACATCCAAGTCCTGCAGAACCACATTGAAATTACTATGCCAGGTGAATTAAAAAAAAAATATGGCAATAGAGGTTTTCCTTCAATTGATAATAACAAAACAAAAATTCGAGCAAAATAGTAACATTAATAACAATAATGATGTAATCTACATCCAAATAACTCTGAACACAAATTGATCAAAAGAAGAACCACAAAAGTACAAAACTCTCACACAAAACCAACAAGGATACACCGATTGATCCCTGCAGCAACTTGTCAAACTGAAACCCAGACAAAATCTTCAAAACTTAATTTATCACAGATGCTGCATATATACCTCGCTGATAACTTCTGGTGAGGTTATAAGTACTTGAAACATTATGCAACCTCCTTCTTCATAAAACTCCAGGGTCCTAATACTTTTCCGAATTTCTTTACTGCCACTGTAAACCACAACATCAACAGATGGTGCCAAATGCAAGAACTCCTCATCCCATGAATATTGTGAAGAGGAAGTTGAGATGATGAGGAAAGGCTGAGAGATATTAGATGAAAAAGACAAAATGAATGAAATGACATTCAGAATCCTTTCCTGCAAAAAATAGGGACAATTCAGAACCACTGCACAAAAAACTATGCAGTTCCCTACCATCACAGAATGGTACTAAAGTGATCATTAGTACGACTACAATGGTCTGAGCAACCATTAACATCAGATATTTGATTTTTGTCATCTTTCAAGACCAATAAATAATATTCTGAAGATAAAAGTCAATTGATGCTATAAAATCATGCATAGAGAAAAGGCCTAATATAAGAAACTATGTTCTTTCCATTTATGTAAACGTACAAACTTCTTAAAGTGGACCATGATAATATGATGGGATGCACTATATGAACATATATACATGTTTAATGTATAAACTGCATATTCACACCCTTAGATTACATCTTTTTAGAAATTCTGATTCTTGTCCTGCATTGGCAAAACGAGAAAATTAATTATTACTTATCAAATATGAAATAATAACCCAAGAACTCGACATGCATATATGTGAATATTTATATGTCATCAAGTGCATTCATAGGGTGCATTTTTTGCATTTTATGCTACATCAAACATTTATAAGGTTAATGAAAGAGTGTGTGTGCACGTGCGCAATGTGCTGTATTACAAGATTTTCAAGCAACAACTTGATGAGACCAGGAAACTATCATGATTCAACCTGAAACACTTGATCAGATGATTTTCAGATGCACCACAAACTAGAATAACAACATATTGATCAAGCACACCTGGTCATCAAAAATGATAGCATTCTGGCCCTTACGCCAATAGTTGCACATCTTGTTAAAAGCATCAAGATTAGCATCCAGTCCAGGTGAAACTCCAGCGGATAATTGAGACAATTTTAGGCATGCAACTTCCCCTCTTTCCTGTTGAAGTTCTTAGTTGGTTATAACCAAGCCATTTAAAAAACAGGGGAAGAAAAAGCCGGGCAAACTTCTATTTTATACCTGTTATGTTAACAATTCAAAAATAATAGTACAGGTAAATGCAACACAAGCCAAATCTTACCAAACAAAAATTTCTAAATAACTCATATGGCTCGTAGTGGTCCAACATAATGATGGTTCAAATACACATATTATGGATAACATCAAAATCTAATCACCGCAGCTTTTACAGGTTCAAATAACAAAAAATACCAAGGACTTATGAAGCAATGAAGCAAGTATATTGTACTCAACGGGACACCACAATGGTTATTATTTGGGACTTTCAACAAGGACGCAACTCACAAGTTCAAAACTTGGGTTGCCTGCAGTGGGTTTATCAGGTGGGAGAGGGCTACCTCACTTCTGTTGCCCTAGACTCAAAGGGCCTCCCTACATACCCAAGAAATTAAAAACACGTTATGTGAATCCTAGGTTGTTTGTTCACTAGTTCAAGCATGCAAATAGTTACTAAACAGGTTATATTGAATTTTCCAGGACAGATAAGCATTTTAACCATAATAAAATACCAACTTATTAACTAAAAACAAATCTTATTAAAATATTTCATATTTTTCGTAAGGCACCTTATCAAATTTAGAAGCTGACTTTGCCTTCTTGTGACGTGTTTCATAATCTCGTATAAGGCTCTGACCTTCTGGACAACTGAAGAAGGAAGCATTCTCCAACTCCCATGAAGCATGCTCATAACCAAGACCACGCCATTTCACAAGCCATTCAACATGACAATTTAGCTTCTCACCATCATGCCCTTTAAGATGAGACTCATCACACTCCTCAGGAGTCACCAAAAATCTTTTCTGTAGCACACGATGTGGCACTGCCCACTGTTGCTTCCAGACAGCACCCTGAACAACATAGCATATCTGAATTACTAAATGTGTTCCCAGTAACATTCTATTTAATGGCACCCTACAGAAGGAATATGACAGGTTTAAAATAACAGTATTCAATAGCTGTGAACCTGGTTTCTTCGGTTATATTTAGCAACTAGTGACGGAGCTTCAAGCAGTGCCTGATTCTCTGGTACCCAACGGTTATGAACATGAGCAAGACCTTTGTATTTCACAAAGTATTGCTTCTGTCTTTGCAAACCTATAACCCAACATCAAATGCAAGGAAATTATTATCAGCAATTATAGAACAAAATAAACTAATTGTAGCATTGCTAAAAGCTTTAGCAAAACAATTCACCAGAGCTGTCAGCAAACAACTATGGCAAAATTTATAGAAATACGTTATAACATAAAAACAAATCTACGGAGATAAGCAAATTATCAATTGAGCCCATACCATCCTCTGAAGCCTCCACTTCTCTAGAATCCAAAATTGCTTCTATTCCCTCTGAAACTGAATGCACCCCTGATTCTATTTTTTTACTCACGCATACCGGACAATGCCAAACTCCAACAGGAACCTCCTCAAGGGGATGTTCTAGACACGAAAGATGGTAGCTTCTATGGCACCCTTTTCCCTCACAGCATCTAAAATAGAATGGCAGAGTGTAAGATAACAAAATACATGCTAAATTTACTCATATGGTAGTGATCCAACATTATTAAAAATCGTGAGCACTCTGAAAAGCATTGAATTTAATGCAAAGAAATAAAGCAGTATGCATGACTTACTGAAGACATGTCAAAGCCCTAAATCGTCCAATATCTCTTATCTCATTGACAGAAATTCCTTTTAAACATAAAGTCAGTCACTTAAAAAAAAATAACATTATGGAATTCTCTGCAGCAGGGATGGACATGAAGGTAATTCAAAAAGGGTAACCACAAAGATTTATAAGCATAGTCAAACCAACAATTTTACAAATCAAAGCATCTAATACAGAACAACACTACCCAGTATGCCAATAGATAACTCATTAACTCCACATATTCAACTATCAACTGTATAAACTTGCAATATTGATAAACCAATGAAAAAGGGTTACCCACAAGAGCTTTCCAACAAGTTTGCATACGATGCAAGTATTTTGATCAGGGTCGGTTCGAAGATCCGTGGACATATGTTTTTGCATATCATTACAGCACTTTTCAACATGTCCCGTCCTAACACCAGCATCAAGTTTCCATCTATCCTAATGCAATGCAGCAAGACAATGGAAACAGTAATAACAAGGTCAGTGACATATTAAAGATCAGCATTTAATATTAGATAAGAACAGAGAAACGTTAGCAATAAAAATAATGAGACCTTAGTAGAAAACTAAATTCCTTATTCTTTACACACAAAGACAGAAAGAAAAGGCAGGAGAGAGAGGGAGAAAAGCAGAATATATCCAAAAGATCAGCCAACAAAATTTAACACCAGAGCTTCCTAAGCTGATCAAAAATTAAGAAAGTTAATAATCAGCCACAACAGGTCTCTTTGACTTCAATTATTTGACATCCAACTTTACTTCAAGGAAAGATAAATCAAAGGCAATGCCACAGAAGACAAACTCAGACAACCAAAACCTATACCACTTTAATCCATCAACCTGATTCTTGTAATTTTCCCTCTTTTCAGCTTAGCTTAGCTAACTTTGTCTGGATCACAATAAAACAACATAAAAGATAAGTTAAAAAAGATTGAACTATCAAACAATTTCCTTCAAAAACCTGCTCAAGTACCATCTCCAATTAAGACATGTTCAGAAGAAATGGTTGCAGCAAAGAAAGACAAGGCAATTTCTATTAAGACAACCAAAACAACACTTATTTCCATTATATTCTCCCTCTGCTTTATAGTTAGTACTGACTATCTAGAGAAGTACAATGCTAAGTCATGCTTGGTTTCCAAGGTATAAAACCAGGCCAACATCCTTTAGCCATAGCATAAAAACATATATATGTAAGAGAATAGGAGTTTCTAGAAAAGACATGTGAAACAGGATATACAAAGAACCAGAGGAGAAGAAAACAACCTTAATATCAGAGGATTGAAACAACTGATTTAACTTTTTGTTAGAAAAGCAAATCTCCTGCTTCGTCGAATCGCAGTCAACCCTGCAAAATATGAAGATATTTTTTTCTTTTGAGGAAAAGAAATATACTTTATCTTTTTTGAAATTAAAGAAAGATCAAATCATAGTAATAAGATTATATGGTCAAATACTCAGCTTATAAAGGCATTTGAAAAGTACTGTAAAGACAATCTAAAATTGCTTATAACCAGGGCCGTTTCCATAGTTCTAAAATTAGGAATACCACTTATACTATACGCATCAATTTCATTAACATCATGCAGAAGATGCAGAGATAATTATGGGCCTAGACTCAAGCCCAGTTACTCTTCATTCTTCAACGGATTTGGACCATGTTCATTCAAAACATTAAACTTTCCATGCCTAACCCTGGCCCATCAACGGCTCTTCTTAATAGGTATTACCATTTAATCTTGTTCAGATATAATTTGGTTTTAGCATTACTATGAATTCTTTTAATTGTCAATAATAATCATGCCATTCACAGAGACATTTTTAATTTGTAAACACAAGTAAATGAAACTTTGATACACAACCAGAAACTTGTCCAGCTCGACCAAGCCCTACAACTTCTACTTTTCTATTTAACAAACCCCAACACATCCCCAACCAATTAGAACCAAAATTCATCAAGCAGCCAAGCACTTTTATTCATAGGATGTCTACATGCAACAATCACAAACACCAACAGCCCCTGACTTGAGCATTTAACATGCATCATGTTTCAACCCCAAAATATCCCCCTACTCTTACACAATTAAACCCTAGAAACCCATGCAGTTCCTTCCCCTCTTCCTTAGAAATAAGCCTCTCAATAATAACAAACTCTAGTTTATACGAGCTCCAAAATGTAAAGCAAGTCATCCTTTTAAAACTTAATCTAAAATTTCACCGAATTTAACACATATTCTACCTCAAGGACCTCAACCAATGGTGTATTAACAAAACTAGCATTCTCATTCAACTAGCAGAAAAATCTATGGTGGTAGGTCTCCTCTAGGGAAAATTAAAAGATAAAAGTTAAGGGACCACAGACAAAAAATCACAACACCACCATGTATACTTATCATCTATGCAGACCTTACCTGTCAAACTTTACAATGATTAGATTCTTCAAGAAAAGAAAAAGAAACTCATAGCAACCTATGGGCGGTTTAGGTGTAGTGGAGCACATGAGTATGCTACTACTAGTTTAGACCAATTGGTATCATTATAGGTGGTATGTACTGCAGTTCTTCTACAGGCATTTTATCAAAGTTACATATTATAATGATTTAGGACACACTCCAATCTTGCAGCCATCACATAAATTAGATAAGAGATTGAACAAATCTTCTAGCAACTCACAAAATAGATACTCAAAGCACTTAGAGATACTTATAACTTATGATTTTTGTATAATGACATTACTAACCAATGCAAAGCTGTAGCTACATATACCATAACCAATACCAAAAGCATGTTGAAAGTCAAAAGAATTTTCATATGAACATTACTTAAATAATACATGCTTTTTTATATCATATTCCAATTGAGCTAGAAAATATACCAAAATCCTAAACTCTTACATACAACAATAGCAAGAAAATTATCATTAGTGATTTAAGTTTGATGAACCTGCTGAAAAACACTATAAAACCTGTTGAAATATCATCCAAATAAAAATAAATAATTAATTGGTCAAAATCTAGTACCTTTGCCTTTTAGAACACGTGCCACAAGTCTCACTGCAATCTTTTCTTTTGCAACCAGATGTTAGTAAAGTTTCAGCACCAGCCATGGAGGTGCAGATATCTTTACTTGATGTTATAGGAGAAGCAACAGAATCAATGTCTATATCATGTCTTTTCCTCTCAGAAAACACGACTTCCTGAACCATCTCCAAACTGATATTACAATCCAGGATCCTTTCATGCAGCATGGAATTTACCAACTCTGGATCCTGCACAGCCTTTTCAGCATCATCATTCATTTCTATGGCTACCAAACCACTCTTAGAAACTTGCAGACCATCCCCATTGGAAGACATATCCTTGCAACTATCCTTTTGGCTAGTGGGAAACAATGTATGTTCATTATCATTTTCAGGTGCTTCCTCTACAGATTGACTTGTACCTCTCGCCATGGTTATTTCACAAGTTCTCTCAGCATGTACTTTTAAAGGATCCTCATCCCTCCTTTCACTGTCAGTTCTGTTCAGATCATCACCATGATCTACAACACAAGCAGAAAAGTCTGAGAAAGATACTTTTGATCAAATAGAAACCTACTGAAAAAGTATAAAACAAAAGTCCATATCAAAATAAATTTGTCCAACCAACAGAAGCAAAAGTTTATATACAACGGAAATAAGCAAATCATTAGTAGCAATGCATAGCCCATCTATATTATTCCTCTAACCAATTATAATATAAAGAATGAGAAATAAGTGCACAGAAGGTAGTTACCTGTTCCATTAGCACTCTTCAGTTGTTTCCTGAACATTGCTCTATAGGCACGAGCATCCATTCTCTTCTTTTGTGCCTCATCAACCTGCCCATCTTTGTTCTCAATTTTGTTAACTTCTACAGTTTCCATTGTCAACTGTTTCACACTCTTCTCTTTTTTCTCTTTCTTCCTTTTTGCATCTAATGAATCAAGGCTTTTATCAGACTTCTTTGATCCCGAAGAACCAGATAAGGATGGCATCTTACCCCTCTCAGATCTCCTCAAAGGACACCGATGCTTCTGCTTCTCAATTCGCTCAGATTTCCTCTTAGATGGACGAGTCATTGTATTCGAATTCGAGGTCTGCTTCTCAAGACGCTCTGACTTCCGAGTACCAGAAGAACTCAATGGATTCATGCTTTTCTTAGACAGCGTTTCCCTAAGTGACCTTCTAAAACCAGATACTTCCGCAGTAGAAGCACCTGAATTCACTGATTTTTTACCACTACTTTGACCTCCTTTTGAATTATTATCTTCATCATCCTTAGCTTTCCTACTAGACCTAGTACCATTCACCATACCTTCAACGCAAACAAAAATAATTTTAAAATGGCAATGTCTAGAGAACAAATCACAGATTTGCAATTAATTTGCATCTATAAACAAACCATATTTGTTGACAAAATAGACTTGAGAGTTAAAATTTATGCCATAAACTATGATTCAAGAAAATCTGAATAAATTCACATGAACATGAAAGCAACCACTTATAAACAATACCAATAACATCACAATCTAAGCAATACCACAGATCTGAACCCTTAAAACCCTAACTGAA
The DNA here is from genome assembly GCF_000208745.1 of Theobroma cacao. Lineage (NCBI taxonomy): Eukaryota > Viridiplantae > Streptophyta > Magnoliopsida > Malvales > Malvaceae > Theobroma > Theobroma cacao. Next base: position 37,561,771 of record NC_030858.1, read on the forward strand.
GCCATCAATAACATCAATAAACAAAATTACCATTAAGTAGACACAAATTCAGTTATCCCAAAATAATCACATGCAGCTCAAACTAAACCCTGACTAACTTAATGACAAACAGTTAGTTAGAAGGAAACTTTACAAGGTATTTGTAAATTTTGGAACGTGGTTTTGTTTTTTCATTTAAGTTTTCGATTGTAATGCCAGCATCATTAGATGGTGGAGGGTGAAGTTGCCATCTTTATTAATATGGAGACGAAAGGCCCTAGGTTCTACAATAGATATTGACTGTTTTAGCCTCAGCAAAGTTGAAATGACTTTATTGACCTTGATGAGATTTGTGTTCTGCAGTGCTGTTCCTTTGGCGCAAATGTGGAAAATGGATTTGGGATTTCCCTACTTGCTTCCATAATCTATTCAAGACTATTTTTTTCTTTTTAAGATTTCTTTTATTATTTTGTATTTTAATAAAGGAGTTTGTAAAAAAACATTACGTATTGAATCTGACATAAAAAAAAGTATAATTCAAATTTTATATGAAATCATTGTGTTTAAACATGGCCTTTTTAACCATATACTCATTATGAATTACTTTCTAATATTTGTTAACATATAAAAGTATAATATAACTTTTTTTCCTTTTACGAAATCTTGTGTTTGAATATGGCTTTTTTTAACTGTTTACTCATTATGAATTTCCTTTCCAATACTTGTTTTTATGATACAATATCTTAGAAAATAAAGTAAAATATAAATAGTTACAAAATTAACAATCCGTTAGAATATAAATTTTTAACCATCAGCTTTGGCACTCTTTTTAACAAAATACTATCTTTTTTCTATACTTAGAAATTTGACCCATCTTAAGTCTAGAAATAAATGATTAAATAAGCTATACTGAAATTCATGGAAAACTAAATGTTATGATTATGAATGATAACAAGTGATTTCCCCCACACCGTGCTGCAGGAATGTAACTTTCAAAAAAAAAACACAAAATAATTAGTCAAATTTTTATGTTCAGCAATTTCTGTTAAATTATTCTAAATTATAATTTTCTTAAGAAAAATCAAGAAAAGAGAAAGGAAAACAAAGAAGGAAAAATGAACTATGAGGACGAAAATCACTTTTTCCATTTTATTTCTTTTTATAGCCTCTTTCATATATATTTTAAATTCACCAATTTGCATACCATCCAATGCAAACCGAACTCTCAATTTTTGCACATTGAGAGTGAAACAGCAAGCACAAAAATCACAATACAAAACTCACATTTCCCAAGGTGACACAGTTATTTCAATTTCCAAACATCCCTAAGTTGACCCTAGGAGAAACCATACAATGCAAACCCAAATCTCTTCTTCGCAGAACCATCCCTAAGGATCAAACCTTAAGCCGAATTGAATAAAGCAAAGAACAAACCATAACCCTAAAGTTTTGGAACCACTAAACTTAAAAAGATACTACAGCGTGTCTCAACTGGAACAACACAAACCATAACTAAAATAACTGCAGCAATTAAAACCCAAGGTTTTTTATCCAGGCAAATGAGAACATATGAACTTAAGAATTTAAAAAAATTAAAGTTGAAGGAAAGAAATCAGCAGAGTTGGTAAAATTGAGTTGAGCACAAAGCAGGAATTGCATGGAAGATAAGCAGAATGAAGAGGTTAAAAAGATCCATTGAGGGCTTACCGTTAGACAACTTGTTAAACCAATTGCAGATAAGTGGAGTAGCGCTCAGTTGTTGGTTGGAGTTGGATTGTCCCCAGCCCCGATTCTTTCTGTCTCCCTCTCTATTTTTATTTATTCTTTTATATATATAATCTGTGTATTTCTTTAGAGTGCTCTCTCTCTCTCTTCCCTCCAGATCTCCTCACCCTCCAATTCCGTCGCCGGTACCGGTGTCGCCGCTCCCTCCCTCCGCCCTTCTTTCCTCTCTCAACCCTAACCGCTTTCACTCTACTCTCTCCTTTCCACTGTTCCTCTCCTCTCCCTTCTTTCTCTTGCATTTCTTTTTCCTTTTATATATGAACTTCGTGTAAAATGTCCATAATAGCCTCAGAAACTTAAAAGGGTCCGTCCGTACGACATTAATCACGTGTTGCCCAAGTTAAGTCTAAAATTAAGTAAAATAGATCCGACCCACATAAATTTATCCAACCGAATTGAGTTGGATCCATTCGATTAGGTTAATTTAATTAATATTTTAATCGAATCCAAAAAAATAAATTCAAATAATATATTTTTAAATTATTTTATTAATATTAATGATTATTATTTAACTTTACTAATAAATTATATTTTGTACGGATGTTTGTTAAATATTTGTTTTTTGTTTAAATTTTTTAAAAAAAAATTTATTTGTATTATATATGTTGTTTAGATGTTAGATATTATTTATATTGTATTGGATATTATTTATATGTTAGATGTTATATGTAAATTACATATGATTTATATGTTTTGATTTTATAAAATTCTAAAATTTGTATGAAAAGTTGGTTTGGAGAAAGAACTAACCAAACATATGAACTTATTTGATTTTTAGATTCTTCGTATATCTCTTATTAAAATGGATGATTTGTTCGATTGTTGATTTTTTCAAAATAAACCAATTGAATGTTTATATAATTTTAATTAACTTTAAAAGTTCAACTGTCAAATAAATAAATTTCGAAACTCAATAATTATTAATTATAAATAAATAAAAGTGTGTATATATATATAGAAATATATTAAATTACTAGATAAGAAATGTTGATATATAGGCTCGTGGGTAGCTTATCTTCGTGATAAATAAGAAAATATAATGTATCAAAGTTAAACGAAAGATCAAATTTTTATATTTAAAATTTAAAAATATCTAAAATTATGCAACTTATCAAAATAAAAACAGAACAAAATATTAATTTAAAGGTGAAATGGTGAACTTTCAAGGGAAATTAACTGCAGATTGGTGGTGGACTATCTGATGCAATGCAGCTAAGTTTGACGTTTGCTAAAAGAAAAACCAAAATGGATGGACTGCTTTTGGTGTTGGGAAAGTTCATGATTGATAAATAACAAGAAGAAAAGACCCAAAATTTGTTACTGTATTATTGTTAATTAATTCCCAGTTGGCCAATAGTTCTTAGGCCGGCAGTTGATGGTGATTAAGTTTGATTTTGACAAGACCCCATGTAATAAACTAAGGTAACTGTTGAATAACGGTATATGCCAAATTGGAGTTACGCCATTTGTAAAACCAAAGAATTTAAGCAGGAGGAATTGATTCCTGCAAGAATTTTTCCTGGTTCCGATCATCTGATTCTCCCTTTCCTAGTGGGGGCATCCTTGTATGGATTGTCTGATGATATGTCTTTCTTTGCTGCTTTGAACACTTGACAGTTGACAGAAATGTGCCATTCTTATTCTCAGGTAGAATGATTTATCTCTTGTTTCTCATCTGGATCGTCGCCAATTCAAGCCTTGCTCAACAATATTATGACCCGTCTGCATGTCCAGAGGATACCAGGAATCCAGGTTCAAGGTACACCTGCAATTCAATCCAACAGCCATGCGAAACATTCTTAGTCTACAGAGCCAACCAACATTTCCAGGTTCAAAATCTGCTGAATATCTCTGCCTTGTTTCAGATGAACTCTGATCGTTTGCTTGACTTGAACAATATAACTTCAGCTTCGGAAGTTCTCAAACCAGGTAGGGAAGTTCTTGTTCCTATAAATTGTCGGTGCTCTGGGGAATACTTTCGGGCAAGTTTAAGCTACATAGTCCCTGAGAGGACATCAATTGAGGAAATTGCTTGCGGAATTTTTGAAGGCCTATTGAAATCCTTAACCCTGCTCCAGGATAATCCGTCTCAAGAGAATGATGTCGGGATAGGTGTTAGGCTTCATGTTCCACTGAGATGTGCCTGTCCTGATAATGTTACTAGCGCTAATGGAGTGAAATATCTTGTGACATATGCTATCCTGGAAGGAGATGAAGCAACCGCACTAAGTAAGAAATTTGGAATCTTTCCGGAAGATATATTGGCAGCTAATCGTTTGGAACCTAAGTCGACTATTTTTCCTGGCACAACAGTTTTGGTCCCTCTCAAATCAGATCCCACCATAAATCTCAATATCCCAGATTCCCCACCTCCAACTCCTAGTTTTCTTCCCACCATCACTGTTGAAAAAAAAAAGAATACGAAATTGAGGAACTTGTATATTGCAGGATCAATTGTTGGGTTTTTCCTGGTAGTTGTGGCATTGCTTGCTTGTGGATTGCATGTGAAGGTCTTAAAGAAATGGAAGGGAGAGAAACTACAGTCTTTTGCTGATAGAAACTCTATTCCTTCATTTTCAACAGCTAGAAGCTCTCCTCGATCTGGTCAAACTGGTAGAAGCTCTCCTCGATCTGGTCAAACTGGTAGAAGCTCTACAAATTCATGTTTATCTCCTGATCTTCTAGCTGGGATTAAGTTTTCTATGTACAACTATGGCATAGAGGATATAAGAAGAGCAACAAAGGACTTCGATGAAGATAGCAAGATTGGAGAGGAAGTATATAAGGGGTTGATTGACAATGCTGATGTCATGATCAAGCGGATGAAATTTGAAGACACCCGCCAGGTTATAGATATGCATTCTAAGATCAATCACATTAACATTGTAAATCTCCATGGTGTTTGTTACAGTGAAAATGACTTTTCCTGGTCATATCTGGTTTTCGAACTCCCTAGCAATGGCTGCTTGAGGGACTGCTTATCTAATCACTCCAACAGTCTCAGTTGGAGTCAAAGGACTCAAATAGCTTTCGATGTTGCAACAGGTCTTCACTATTTACACTACTGTATCTTCCCTTCCTATGCTCACATGAGCGTAAATAGCAGAAATATTTTCCTAACATCAAAGTGGAGGGCAAAGCTAGCAAATATTGGATCATCAACTCTTGCTGTCAGCTCATCAAGAAGGAATGACAACATCGATACTGTCAATGGATGGGTTGCTCCAGAATTCCCTGTGCATGGATCAGCTTCAGAAAAGGTGGATATCTTTGCATTTGGAGTTGTTTTGCTTGAGCTCATATCAGGAAGGGAGGCCACAGATGGAAATCTGTTCAAAGAATCAATTGGATTTTTGGGAGGGGGAGCAAGTGAAGGAGGTTGTTTCGAACAACTGAGGAGTTTCATTGATCCATCTCTGAAAGACAATTATCTCCTAGCTGAGGCTTTATGTTTAGCAGTTTTAGCCAAGGCTTGCATAGAGGATGACCCTCTCCGTAGGCCATCTATGGATGATATCCTCAAAGTTCTTGGAAGAATGGTATAATGGCAAGAAAATGAACAAACCAGGAGTTTGATTTTGATTATTAATCTTCTTCATCAACTTATTCCCCTCTTTGTAATACCATATAAACTATTAGCAAATGATAATCCTAAAATTCCAGAGCATCTTTCTAGTTATACTGATTACTTTTGTCAGACAATGGGGTTGGGTTGATTGCTATCCAAGGATGAGAACAAGGCTTCCACATTATTTAAAGATGAACAACACATAATCCAGTTTAATTTATTGTCTTGATATGTAGGAGAATAAGATGTTGCATTTAGTCATTAGATTCCATTTGAATTCTTTGACAGAATAGGGCGAAAAAGATTTGTTGTCAGCTCATTGTTTTACTAATTGTTGCTTTTGCGGTTCTAATAATCTATGTTACTCCCTAGTCACTACTTCATGTATGGTTACTTGAGATACAGATATCGAATTCATATTCAAATATAAAAAAAAAATTTAAAAGATTAGAATGTACTAAATTATTAACAGATAGGGTACTTGTTATTTTTTAGATACTTTAATTCGAACTCTATTATTTGATAAGGTACTTAAACCTTATAAATATCTTGTTAAATTTTTGAATTGTTACCCGAATTTCCTAGACACCACTGGTTCCCAATAAATACTAGATTAAAATAAATTTAAATCAATTTTTATGTGTATTATTGATGAAAATTAAATTAATAAATAAAAGTTAATTCGTAAAAAATAAATTAAAATTTAAAATCATATTTAGAATAATTAATAAATTTTAATAAGTATTATATTAATTATACAAAATTATACAAAATAATATATACTAAACTAAAATTTTATCTTAAAAATTATTATTTATAATAAATTCGACTAATGAATATTATAAAATTACTATGCAAATTTGATTATAAAGTATCTTAATTTTACTCGGTCACATTAAATAATACAAAGTAACAATTAACATCCTTATGGCCCATGCTTACGTGATACTCAAACCTTACTTAAGAAATGTTTAGACATTCTAATTTCTTAAAAGGCCTCTTGGTATTCTAGATTCCTTGTATTAGGCAGCCACTTGCTTGAATCATACCCACATATTGAAAAAGACCTCTCTTACACTCTCATTTGTCAGTCATTTTCTATTGCTTTTGTTTAAACGATTCTCGAATGTTTTGTGGGTAGAGTTTTTGTTAATTTTGAGTACTCGATCTTGATTTTTATAAATAATTAAAATATTTGGATCCTATAACTATCCGAAAATTTTTTAAATTTTTTATCCGAACTCAAATTCTCGTTTCTTATTCATTATTGTTAATTAATTAAACCTATTTAAATATTCGATTGTGTAAAAAATATTCATTAATTGCTTCATACATGCTTAATTGTATAAGATAATAATAATTATAATTTACATTAATTAATATAATTTACTAATAATTAAATTTATAATATGAAATAAACATTAAAATTAAAATATAAATAAAAATTAGAGTAACTTTGACAGTAAGTTCAACGGCAATAGCAACAATAGTGCGAAATCGCCCTTGTAGTCTAGCAAAGAGCTTAACACTATAATAACTTGTTATGCCTTTTAATAAGCCACTTATGTACTTTCTTTTGATGAATTGCTTTGATGATGTATTTCTGGTTGATGTAGATGAAAAGGCAAAAAATTCTTTTTGCTAATAATGAAAACTTATTGATAATTTTTTTTAAAAATATAACAAAAAAATTATTTTAAAAATATCTCCAATAATAATTTAAATAACTATAAATAAATAAATATTCATAATAATTGTTTTGCTAATGGGTTTTGGTTATTAAGAATGGAGTTTTGCTCAAGTTTAAATTGTTATTGATTAATCTCAAGAATTAGTTAGGTCGGAGTGACCCAGTAAAAAAGCTTAGAAATTTGCTTCTTGTTTGTTGAACCTTGTGAAGTTTTCTTTAATGCTTAAATTGGATCTTTATTGTGATGGAAATTAGTGTTATTTGAGGCCAAATCAGTGAATGCGTATGCCTATGCCTATGTGTGTCGAAGAGTTGACTTATATAGTATATTTCTTTACTTGGTTACACATTTTCCATTGGTTTGAAGTTTTATGGGGTGTGTGATGTAAACTCAGTGACAGGTTGGGCTATTCAGCTCATTACCAGAATCCATGGTTTTATCTTTGTGTGCCCTTTTACTTCATCAATATGGTGTGGATGGAGCTCTGAGACGTTTCTCCTTGCCTGTTGTCAAATAGAGCTTTGTTTTTGTTTATTCGGACCTTTGGAAACCATTAGGCATGGGGCTCTGCATGATGCTGCCCGCTGTTGAATCTATTGCTTGCTACTGTGTCGTTAACTTCTTTGTAATTTTTCTTTTCGGAAGGATAAATCAAGAATTTTCAGGTTTATGATCAATAAAGAGTGGGGAGGATAACAGTTGAACTGCAAGGCAGGGTAAATGATTGCAGGGCACTCACTTACAGGCAGGACATCAGAGAGAAGGATATTGAAAAGTATACAATACTTAAACTTCCAACACATCAGGTTTGTTAAAAATCTTTGTATTTTGAGTGTTTCAATTATTTATTGCCAATTTTGTGTAGAAAGTGCTGGGTAGAGGAAATGCAAATGTACCAGCTATGTCTGTAGAACCCCTCATATCATGAGATGATGACCTTTTATAGTTTAATACTTACCTTGTCCTTTAATAATCTTGTTTGCAGTGGGGGTTATGTTGTGATTTCAACTCCAGATGGTATTTTGGATCATGAAGAAGCCATTAGTAGGAATGTGGTGGACAGGTTTTTGGTTATTTTCATTAGACTTGTCTGTTTTTCTGCTCTCTTTTAGATGGGAAAAAGAGAAGACTAGTTCTTTGAGATCTGGTTTATTTGTGAACTTTGAAGGACGAAAGCAAACTTTTTGCAGAGTAAAGTATTTTTAGCTACTGTCTCTTCATTATTTTGATTTAAGATAAGTGTAAATATCAGTTTAGAATTTTGATGCTGCAAACATTCTTTGTCCCAATTTGAAGTGCCACAGGTGGTATGCCAATGAAGGCTTTTCATCTCTGATATGCACCAATTTTCTTGTAACACCATTGTCAAAATGATCACTCAGCTACACCACCTCAAGAGAAAACATAATACCAAGTGACAGCAATTCAGCCTTTTGACATTTGTTTGGCCAAATTTTGTGTCATCTTTTACAAGTGATACTGGTCACTGTCTAATAGTGGTTCATCGCTGCCAACTGAGTGGTGCTTGGTAAACTGCAGCCACAAAAAGCCTAAACCAATGTGTTCCTACTGAAATGTTTCTACTTACCCAAGACCATCCTCGGTGACTCGAATGTTGTGATTAGGTTTTTTAAGTGATGATAACAATGTTGGCGTGAACACTTAATTAACAATTTTAAAACTTAGTGCGTCTACATCACTGTTTTCCATTGAAATCTGACTTAAATAATAAAATTTGAGCAGAATATGAGTATTCATTGATTGAAGAGTCAAAGATAGAGCAGCTATTGAAACTGAAACTGAAATTGATAACATTTGAGGCTGAGAAGAAGTATAAACAATTTATGACTTGAAGAATTTAGTGAATACGCCTACAGATTGTGATCCCATCACCAGTGCAAGTAAAATTTGGATACGAGAATCAGCTACAAGCAATTTGTGCACTCTTCAGGCAATGCAACGGTTCCTCCCCACAGTGTGTTATCATATACAACAATCCCACCTACCTTCACCAATTTCATGAATCTTTCATGCTAGTTACAGTAATTGATCTTGTCAGCATCAATAAAAGCAAAGTCAAAGCCGTTTTCATTTCCCACAACAAGAATTACCCCCAAAAAATAAAAGTGAAACATTAGGAAAAAAACCCTGACTGGGGTGACAAATGCAAGATGCTAGGCAAGGAAATGTGGGGATACTTCCATGTTATTTTACACAAGTCCATCTACAGACTGTTCACTTATGGGCTAAGGTATTAGTCTTAATGAAATAGATGGATTGTTTACCTTGCCATCCTCAGGAATTGTAAGAGCAGTAAGGAGAAGAGAGTATCCAGCGAAAACTCCAACTCCAACTGTCTTTTTGGCATTAATTAGCTTCAAGAGCAAGGTAATTAGCTGCTCAGCATCAGGTGCAGTTTCGGCATGCTTGAACCTCTTACACTTGCAAAGCGAATCCAGGATCATGTAGTGACGGTATGCCTAACAAATGGTTCCCCACCCTCCGCCAAGAGGCGCAAGTAGGCCTTCGCCTCATCCAACTTATTCTGCTTGCACCAGCCCTTGAGCATGATGGAGTGAGTGATGTCATTCTCCAAACCCCTCTTGGAAATCTATTAAGCAATCATGTCAACGGCGTCAAAGCAACTCTCCTCTACAAGAGCATTCAAAAGCACGGGGTAGGCGAAGGCATCCAAGTCAAGACCGTGGAACCGCATTCTGCTGAGCTGCTGGAGTGCCATCTCTGGTTTCCCTGCAATGGTATAGTCCATGACCAACGTGTCGTGTTATCTGACCTTGTGAATGTACCTATGGGCCATATAATCCTGCAAGAACTGTTCAAGCGTCACAGACTTGAGCTTCGCTTTCGAAAGAATCTTGAAGATGGGATGGAAGGTGGCTCGGGTGTGGTGGAACCCAGGCTGGCGGCCTGCCCAGTCGAAGAACTTGAGGCAGGAGAGAACGTCGCCTTGCGAGGAGGAGTGGCCATAGGAGAGGACCTGGAGGACAAAGGGCTCGGAGAGTCGGAGGTTGAGGTGGGACAGCCTGGAGGATGCATCGTTCATGGCGACTTGGCCATGGGAGTTTAGGATAGTGAAGATGCGGTCGAGGAGAGCTGTGTTGTTACGGGCGTTGAGCCAGTCCTTGAAGGATGCTACCACGTCCTTGGCGCTTGGGTTGGGAGGATGGGCTGATGAGGAGTTGTTGGGAGAGGGAGATGGGGAGTGGATTAAACATGAGTAAGAATCACGATTTCGATTCTTCAGCAGGAGAATTCGACTGGATTTTGCTGTTTGATTGCATTTAAAACCATTACCATTATCAATTTTCTATTATTGTTAAAAAATTAAAATATATATCTTCTTGAATAAAGACAGAGTTATTAGATATTCGACTCTCAATTACTGTTCATTTTTTTAAATTTAGAGTTTAAAATAAAATACAATTAAAATATAAATAAAATGTTTAAAATTATACAATTACTTAAAATTGTAACATATAAAATATTTCACGTATTACAATAAAGATTTTCGATACATTCAATACGACGATACAAACAAAAAAAAAACAAATTAAGAAAAAATACAAAATTTAAAAAAATAATTATATATCTATAAAAAGTTAATGAAAGTGTGTATAAATAACTATTTATCTACTGATTACCTAATTAAACTCGAATTCATCCCTAACTATCTGCATGATTCCTTCAAAAATTGAACTGGCATGGATTGCAGGAGGAAGGATGGTGACAATCATAAATATATTTATTTCATCTGTGGTATTATTTATAGACTTCAATTCTCTTCTTCATCATCTGGCCTAAAGAGTTCAACTGAGCGCTTGTTAATCGGTTGCAGTGGTCTTGCATTAGTATCTGAAGCCTGCGAAATATTGATATCAGCCTCTCCACAAGTATAATTAATCAAGATTGAAATCGATTACGATGCTGTTAATTTGATTTTCCATGGTAAAATTCGAAACTTACATCATGAACGGCCACACGAAGCAATCTCACTTGCTCCCTGGTCACAGTCCTCACCTGATCAAAGAGGGGTAGGAACTGTTAGACAGGTTACATCACGAAGAAAAGAGCAGCAAGATTAATATTTGAGGAAGGTTATTGCAAACCTTTCTGACAATGCTCCACACCACATTTTCATCACAAGGAGGAACAGTAAGAGAGCCAATGTATCTGTAATACTTCCTACTGCCAATTTTTATGTGCCTTGGATCGATCACACCCGCCACGCTCTCTCCTTCTGTGATATCAGTAATGCTTGCTAAATGATCCAGCAACTGGTAACCAAACATGGCAGATTAAGTGAGAGATAGATTCCACTAACTAGCTAACAATATTCATATACAATTAATCCTATCTGATCAGATTAACACAGGAATGAAAACTATATATGGATAGGGAAACTCTTATATTTACCGATGAGAGGAAAGAATCTGGTCTGCCAATCTTGTACATGATCCCTATCACAGCAACCTTGTCGTCCGCACTTTCATGAACCAAGTGCACCTCCAAATCATACCTGAAAGGTTCAATTTTCCCATAAGTATTTGGTTCTTCCTTTTATGATAGTTGTTGGGTTTATGATCAGGGAAGAGAAAAGTTACCTTCTGCCATTGATGGTGTGCTCGGAAGGTGAGTGCCAATGGCACTGTTTGAGTGCATACTCAGTACCATTGATCTCTATGGCTCCTGCATCACCGTCCCATCTCAACTGCATACACAAATTGATTCAAATTACAGAAAATTTTTTGATAAAATGTGGTACTGTATATGATCTTTAGTATGATAAGAAAATAGGAAGGAATTTTTTTGATAAGAATATGCTGCTGTTATCCCATAACATCTCACCTAATACGATTCTTTCAAGTCACATTTAACAATGATTAACTTGAAAGCCATAGTCTTGTAACAACCATTATAGCATGTAGGGCCATTGTAAGATAAGATAAGATAAAAGAAATATTCAAGCTGGCCAGCTAAATGCATTGGCATGTACCCATTGGAAAGTAAAAGAAAAGGAAAAATGTCCATGAATTTCATATACTGAGAATATTTATCCCTCATTTTTTAAAAAAATTTTTCATTACCATCATATCATGGCCTCTATTTCTTAGAGTGGCATTGCATGGCTTGTAGCTTCTCTTAAGCCTCCCGAGATGGGAAACAATATTAACTCTTTCATTCGACATATCAATAGGAGATTGCATTGATCCATTGCTACATGCTCTCCATTCTGGATGAATCTCTCCCCATCTTGCAGGCCCTCTTGCACTATTTTCATTATAATCAAACTCACTTTCATACTCTGCAACAACAGAAACAACAAAATAAAAACTCTGATGATCGAAAACGAATTCGAAATATGGGATTACTAAAACACCAAGATTTTTCCTTACCAACTTCTCGAGATGTTGCAGGGCATGAATATTGCAAGACAAGAATAATGGAGAAAATGCAAGCGAAGAGTTGAGTTGGTAGCTTTGCCATCTTAACTTGTTAATGTATAGCTAGTTGTATCTATCCCAAGAGACCTTTGCAGTTAAAGAAATGGAAAGGGGGAGGCAGCTTTATATAGTTTTAATTCCTTTGAAAACGTTGAAAAAAACCCTTTTGGAAGCAAGTATAAACACAAGGAAAATCAACAACAAAGTTGATGGCCAACACAGGGTGGTCTTCTGCAGTATGTGCCTTTTTCTTCTTCTTGTCTTAGAAATATTTGCTTCATCGGATTGACGTGCAGGCTGACGACTGAATCCAAAAGTGTTTTGAAGAGAGATTTTTCCACATTCATTCTTAGACCCTTCTAATTCAATTCCCGGATGCTGAAGGTGATATAGCGCAGAAGAATACTCACCAAAGACAAAATCCCTACCCCAGAAATGAAAAAAAAATTAAAAAAAAAATTGGAAAATTCAGTGGAAAGAACTTGATCAGCAATCAATCTGATAAGTTTTGTCTATGGCACAGGTTTTCTGAGTGGTTGAATTTTATGGGTCAAAATAGGAAGTGGAGGCTTAAGCACAAGTTGGTTTCAAGCTTCAACTGAGTAAGACTGGCACAAGAACCTAAGAACCCATTGATTGTGTTTGAATATTTACCAAAAAGTCATTACCTACTGTCATCATCGCATAAAATATCTCTCTCCTCTTCTCTTCCTCAACCTTCTAATTTCCTACCAAGACCGGCTTTGACCTTGATTTTCCTTCGCTTATCTTTCTAATTAAGGGTGAGTAATTTTTATTTAAAATTAAATTAATTGAAAAAAATATTTGATTAAAACAATTCGATTAATTCTCGGTTATTCGGTTAATTCAAAAAGTAAAACGATTAAATCAACTCTTTGATTAAAGAGTGGTAGGGCCAAGAGCCGGGTCAAGGTTGGATGGTAGGTCAAGGAAGAAGCTTAATTTGGATCGTTATAATATATATCTAATTATATATTAAATATAACCGAAAACTTATTTTTGATCTATTGATTTAATATTTACAGCATATTTAATTAATTTAATTAAAAAATTTCTTAATCAAATTAACCTTTTACACGTCTTTATTCTAATTTAGAATCTAAAAATATTAGTTATAAACTAATTTATACCATATATCTACCATTTTGTCCTATTATTAATATATTTTAGGTTTATAATGACATTTATTATAATATAAACATTGCTATCATACCAGGTAGTAGATTATAATATAATATAATATTTTTCAATTGCTATTTTTAAGGGTAGCTTAACGAAGTTGTTTTCAATACTGATGGCGTCCAAATTACTTCTTTACTGCTATTAATTACTTAATCAATTAATTAAAGACCCTATGATCAACGGTGTTACCATGATACGAATTAGCTAATTGCAACTTAATTTGGCCCAATTTTCCAACAATCAGTATGAACTGGTGGACAAGAAAGATTGCGTATCTGCTTGTTTCTTAGTCAAAATATGTATAATTAAAACATCTTTTAATCATAGCCTCAAGAATATATAGTCCCAAATTTCTCCAAATTTGAATCCCAAATTGAGATTGTTGCAAGATATTCAATAGCCATAAGCATTGTATCATGAAAGGGAGTGTTTCATTAAAATAAAAGACCCCATATTATCATTATTACCCAGGATTTTCACATGAAAGAATTTAATATATCGCTTAACATTTTATTTATCAAGAACATGTTTTGAACTGTAAACTCTATATGGATAGAAAAAAAAATAATTTACAAAAACAATGATTTTTACATTTTTTTATAATGGTTTGAATTTTTTGGATATTTTATTTTTTATGTTTTTCTTCTCATTGCAATACGTAAAATTTAAACACATCTTATCTCTTGTTTTATTAAAATATAAGATACAATATAATCTTGTTACTCAGGGCTTTCACGAGGGAGAATTTACTATATCATTCAATAGTTTATCTGTCAAGACCATATTTATAATGGTTTGAAATTTTAAGATATTTTTACCTAGATGGGGAGCCTTTTCTTTAATTAATAAAAAATAATAAAATTATATAATAATAATTATAAAAATTAATCGAGAGTAATATTGTCTTTTTATTCTTACCATGTCAGCAAGTTGACAGAAATACTAACGATTAACTAACGACTGGATCTACGTGTTTAGCGAAAAATATTTTTTTAAAATAAAATATTCATTTTAAAAATTAATAGACTTTCGTGTAATTTTAATCAAAACTTAGAAGAATAAGGGTATTTTATCCAAAATTATATATTTGTCTCATGTCAATAAGCTTATGCAAGCTTTGATGAATGTATATTAATCTTGTTAAAGTGTTGAACCATTTCGGTTATCTTTAACAAAGGATGAGATCACAAACCTGTAAATATTCCTTAGGGTTGGGCGTTTCCTTTCTTTTAATACAATTTCCTAGTCATGATAACAACGTGAATGCTGACTTTATTTGAAAATGCATACATAAGATGATGTTATGCCATGACCAAAGAAAGGGTTTGTGTTTCCATTGAATTTGAGTCCGACAATTGCATCACCTTTGAAAAGAAAAACTAGGACTCCCCATAGTCACACATAGCACACGTTTCAAATATTGGAAGCTAAGATTGGAACATTAGCATACAAGCTTTCAAAGAAATTAAAATTTAAAACCATGTTCAAAATAATTAATAAATTTTAATAAGTATGGCATTAATTAAAAAAATTTATAAAAAATAATATATACAAAATTAAAATTTTATATTCCAAATTATTATTTATAATCCAATTTACATAAATCTGATTATGAAGTATTTTAATTTTATTCGGTCACGTTAAATAATTCAAAGTAGCAATTAACATCTTTGTGTCCCATTACTACAATAAAAAAAAGGCTTTATCGACAGAATTAATTCTGTTGATAATAATCCGTCGGTAATTACCGATGGATTGCCAACGAGAGAAGAATATGAGAAAAACGGACGGATTATCGATGAAAAATATCGACGGAACTCAATTTGTCAGTAATATAATGGTGGCATGAATAGCAAAACGACACAAAATTTACCGACGAAATTATTCTACTGGTAATATTTTTCCAACAGAATTTACCAACCATTTTGCCGACGGACTAAGTGATCGGTAATTTGGTGAGACATTGATAGCATTAGCAACGAATTTGCTGACGAAAATTGCATCGGTATTATTTTTTTATTTACCGACAAAATATTCCATTGGTAATTAATAATTAAAATTCACAGGCGAGAGTTTTTCCCCCATCTATTTCTATTTTAGTTATCGGCGAAATCTTCCGTCGGTAAGTAAAATAAAAATCTCCACGTGGGATTTTTTCCTTGATTTCTCCCTTTACTCATTTCTCCTTTTCTCTTCTCTCCCTTTTGCTCTCTTTTCACTCTTCAGCTACTTTACTGTTCGCCCCACCTGAGTGCACCCTCTGCCAACAACCAATGCCCCACACCAACCACCGCCTAGCCCTCCCACTTTCGAGTCCCCTTCCTTATGCTTCCCCCGTTTCTCCAATAGGCCCCTTCCATTTGAGTCTCTTGATTTTGCTTCAATTGGTGGTGTGTTTGTATTGCCCAGAATATAAGGTTTGTTTGCTTCTAATTTCTCATATATTTGGGTTTAGATTTTGTTATTATACTTAGGAATAATCTTGTTGGTAGATTTTGTTGATATTTAGGGTTTAGGTTTGCTTGTATTTTGAGATTGTTGTTGGTATTTTGGTTGTCCAGAATGTTGATTCATGATTGTTGTTTATATTTTGGAAATAATGCGTTGATTCATGGTTGGATTAATTGAGTGTTGGTCCTTTGTATTGATTCTAGTTGTATATGTGATTCATTGTCGCTAGTAGTTTAATTAGGAATAATGTGTTGGTTCATGAATGCTGGTATTTTGGTTGTTGAATGTGTTGATTCATGGGCGTAAGTAAACATTCATGGATTTTTAGGCAGGAAATCTTTTATGTCAAACCCTGTTCTATAAAATAATTACGACGTCATTTACATGCTCAATAGAATTGTCACATATTTAGGAAGTTTGAGAATTTGTTAAAAGACGATATTGCCCCTAATGGTATCATTAAGTCGATTAAGCCTCGAACTAGTTTAAATAGGAATTTTAAGGTGAAATTAAGAGTTTCACAGTTCAGGGATGACTCAAAATGGTAATTCGGAGTTCGATGATCAATTTGGAGTCAAACCGAAATTTTTACTATTCAAGGGCAAAATGGTCATTTGCCACTTGGGGACAAAATGAAAATTTTTAGAAAAGATTTTTTTTGGCCCCATTTGACTTATTGGAGTATGATTTGAAGTTTAGAAGTGAAAAATTTTAATTCCGGTATAATTTAGAGTATAGGGGCGAAATGGTAATTTTGCCATCCCGGGGGCAAATTGGTAAATTTTTACCTCGACATTTGTCCAGACTAAGGGTTTTATTTATCATGGAAATGGATAAACATGAGAAATGTGTGGTGGAGAATTAAAGAATTAAAAGTTAAATACTTAAAATTTGAACCAATAAGGAAATGCCATGTGTCATGTTTATATTATTTTATTATTTCTTTATAAAAAGGTAAAAAATCAGCCCATTTCTCCCATAGTGATCAGCCAAACCAGAAGAGAAGAGAAACCAAGGAAGAACAAACCCTAGGTGGGAAAAATCAAAGAGAAAGTGTTGGAATTCAAGGATTTGATCAAGCAAAGGTAAAATTTTTTTGATTTTGCTAGTGATTTACCTTACCCATGCATTTTTCCTGAATTTCCAAGGTTAAATTACATGTTTTCATGATGAATTTATGGCTAGTCAAAATGGGTATGGAGAGAGAATAATCTTGGATTGACTTGATTTTTAGGTATGTTAGTGTTTTTAGGTGATTAATGATGTGTAGCATGAAAACAAGTGAAGAAAACCACCAAAAGTTTGGTGCCCATCAATAGCCGAATTCTCTAAGTGAATAAAGAGGAAGAATGGGATGTTATTCTAGGTGATTTGATTAAGAAATAATAGTTTTTGGTGTAGGAATTAATGAATTGTGGAGAGAAAATTAAGTAGAAAAAATCACGGAGTCAGTATACCATTATTGGTCGAATTTTTAGGAGAATATTGGCTGATGATCTTGATATTTATTTGAGGAATTATGATGAATAATGATGAATTATGAGTCTAGAAAAATAATGAGAATTTTCGGAGCAAAAATACGAATTTTTACCCATTATGGGTATTTTCATAATTTACTATCGGGACTGATAATTTGCACCACACTGAGGGACATTAAGTCAATTTGGGTGTAATTGAGGTATAGAAACTGAAAAAAAAATTAATTTGGAGTTTAAATGGACGCGTATATCGATTTATCGGGTAATAGGTCGAATTAGGTCAGCACCGCATTTAAGCTGTAGTCGGATAAGTTGCATGTCATATCATGCATATACACCGAGCCTGAATTGATTTTATAATGGTCAAGCATTAATATGGTGAATTATGTATTGTACATTGTGGATAGGTGGTGAGCAAATTACACTGGTAAAAGTACAAAGATTGTGCTTGAAGATTGGGGTTAGGAGTATATCGACTCCTAGAACTGTGAGTGGATAATTTATCGTCTTAAATATCCAGAGTAATTATACGTATTTGATGTTTTTATTGAATGGTGAGTTTGAATTATAAAATATTATATTTTTCAATTAAAATGTTTTTTAATAAAAATTAAATTTATACTGATTTTGAAATCAAATATTGTTTTGGAAAAATTGAGTATATGAAGATTGTGTTGAAATTTATGATTTTATATGTTATTGAAATTGAGACTTATGACACTATGGTAACATGATGGCTAAATTTTGGGGGTTGGCATTAAATATATGAATAGTTTTGGATTGGTCTCGGTAGACTGGATTACATTTTATTCGTCATATTATGCTACTGGAATTTTTATGAGTCTAGTGGTATATTAAACGGTCACTGTAGTGGTGGGGGTTTCCGTGGACTGCCTATGAGAGGGGCACGGTAACCCAATTATATATTTACCTCCGGGGGGAGATGTTGGATGAAGTATCTCTTGAGGTAAGATTTGAATGCGCCTCACAGTCATTGCAGTGGTGGGGGTTTCCGTGGACTGCCTATGAGAGGGGTACGGTAACCCAATTATATACTTACCTCTGGGGGGAGATGTTGGGTGAAGTATCTCCTGAGGTATGATTTGAGTGCACCTCACGTTCGGGCCACCACGTGAGAGTGAGACTCAGTCAACGCCAAGGAACAGTTATGTGTTAGATGTGAAAACATATTTATGGGTATGGGTCATTGAACAACCTTGGCGGTCTCAGTGGGATACCTTGACGAAGGTACCCACGAGAATGATTCTGGCAGGGGCCAGGTTTAAGAAATTCATAAGTCGAGAAATTTTGATGAAAAGAAATTATTTGGTATAGATTGAAACGAATTTTGTGTTATGAACATTATTGAGATATAATGTTTTTATATAATCTCTATCTACTCAGCTTTAGATGATTTTGATGGTAATTGTTTACTCACTGAGATTATGTAATCATAATCTCACCCCTCTTCCTATCCATTTTTCAAGCTTAGGACAATTTGTTGATAGTCGATTAAGACGAGAATTAATCTCAGAGTTGCATCTTAGAAAGTAAGAGTTCGTAGCCCTACATCTTCTTAGTCAGTTGAGGGCCCACGTGTTACTGTAAAAGTAATTTTATTCTTCAGTTATTTGATTTAAAGTATATATGAATATATTTAGCTTTTACACCATGTTTTTGGCGAGTTTCGACATTTTCGAAGAAAAATGATGAAAATGCCCCTGTGAGCCAGAAAGTAATATTTTATTGTTTTGATTTGGAAATGACTTATGATTTTTTTGAAATGTGAGATTTAATAACTGTCGCTCACTGGAGAGATGTGGAAGCTGATGCTAAGCCTTGCGGGGTTTCGATCGACATTCGGGGTAATGAGTGTCTATCGGGACGTCGCGACGGTTGTCACGGGCTCAATGGGAGTTTCGGGTCGTGACATTTTAAATGTTTAGTGATTAAGAAAATTAGTAAGGTTTTATTAAATATAAATTTAGTAATAAAGAAAATTAGTAATTAAGCAATTAAGAAAATTAGTAAATACCTTAAAATTTATAATTATTTAATTAAGTAAGGTTTTATTAAATTTGTGAAAGTATTTAACTAATCAAATGAAAAAAATATTTTAGTAATTAAGGAATTAATTAAATTAGTTATTAAGAAATAAATTAAATAAGTAATTAGATAATATTTTATTTAATTAAATTAATTAAGGGTTTAGGGAATTAATTGCATAATTTAATTCAGTAAAATTTAAGGTTTATTTAAAATAATTAAGGATTTATAAAATTAATTCAATGTTTAGTAATTAAGCAATTAACTGAATTAGAACTATTATTTCAGTTTTAAAATATTTAAATAAATTAAGATGTTAATTAATGAGTTAAGCAAATAATTGATTTAATTAAGGAATGTAATGTGTTATAAGTAATTAAGCAATTACTTAAATTTGTAATATTATAAGTAAATAATTAAACTAATGAAATGAAAAAATGTTTGAGTATTTAAGCAATTAACTAAATTAGTAATATTATTTAATTTTAAAAATATTTAAATAAATTACGGTGTTAATGAGTTAAGTAACTAATTATGAAGAATCTTGAATTACTAATTAATCAATTAGTTAAATTAGTAAATTTAGTAAAATTTAAATTATTTAAATTAATTAATGTTTTATTAAATAAAATAAATAATTAAATTAATCAATTGGAAAAATGTTAGTTATACTTAAGCAATTAACTAAATTAGTAATATTATTTAATTTGAAAAATATTTAAATAAATTAAGGTGTTTAGTGAGTAATTTAATAATTTATTTAAGGTTTAGGGTTTAATGCAATATATTATAATTAATAATTAAGCAATTAATTAAATAAGTAATATTATATAATATTAAATTTATTTGATGTATTCCTCCAAACTTGATAGATTAAATTTCTATAGCACAAAGGGGTGGTTACGTGAACTGGTTTGCAATTGAAAGTTCTGTGGTATATATGAGTTAAAACTTCTTTTTTTGTCCTCAAATTAAAACTTAGATTAACAATCTAAGTTTTGGTTTTAATATTGGATAACTACGTGATCTGCACAAGCTAAAGTTATGGCTTCCTACCATGTCCAAAGATCAGATACTCATAAGAACCTCAACTTTAGGTCCAAAAAACCTCACTTGTTCAAAATAATTCTCAAAAATACTATTTATCATAAAAAACGGGTGAGTAATCTTTTCTTAATTATAAAACATAATTTTGAATGTAATTTTAAAGTTTGCAGCATGAAAGATATTTCTAACATACAACGGACTTTAAAATCACATTCAAAATTATATTTTATAATTAATTAAGAGAAGTTTACTCACCAATTTTCCATGTGATTAATAGTATTCTTGAGAATTATCTTGAAGAAATAAGGTTTTTTGGACATAAAGTTGAGGCTACCATGATCATATCTCTAGCCACTGTAGGAAGTTATAACTTTAGCTTTATAGACCACTTATCCCATATTAAAGCTATGGCTTAAATTGTTAATCTAGGTTTTAATTTGAGAAAAAAATAATTTATCGACGAAATTTTTTTCGAAAAATACCAACAAAAATTAGCGATGGAATTCTCTAATTATCGACTAAAAAATCAATTGACGAAATGAACCCTTTGCCAGTGGAATTACTGACAAAAAATTTGATCAGTAAATTACTAACATAATTTTCCGTTATCGACGAATTTGCTTTTACCGACCATGGTATCTGTAATCGAATACCAACGAAAATTTTATCGGTATTTTTGTCGATAATGTAATATATTGACGAAATCATAACTATAATCGACAAAAAATTTCATCAGTAATACCTTGTTTTTTTTTTTTGTAATGAATGCTTATGTGATACTCAAACCTTACTTAAGAAATGTTTAGATGTTCTAATTTCTTAAAGGCCCCTTGATATTCTAGATTCCTTGCATTAGGCAGCCACTTGCTTGAATCATACCCACACAACATTGAGAAATATAGCAATACATACAAGCATTCACTCATTTTCTCATTCATTTTCTCTTGCGTTTGTTTAAATGATTCTCAAATGTTTTGTCAACGGGTAAGATTTTTGTTAATTTTGAATAGCCGATCATGACCTATATAAATAATTAAGATATTTGGATTCTACAACTATTTGAATATTTTTAAATTTTCTACTTGAACCTGAACTATAGTATCTTACTTATTACCGTTAATTTGCTAAACTTGTTTAAATACTTGATTGTGCAAAAATTATTTGTTAATCTCTTCCGACATACTCAATTGTATAAGATAATAATTATAAATCACATTAATTCATACAATTCACTAATAATTAAAACTATAATACAAAATAAACATTAAAATTAAAATATAAATAAGAAATTAGAATAAAGATGACATCAAGTTCAGTGGCAACAGCACCAAAGGTGCGAAATCACCTTGATAGTTGTAAAGGGGGTTCTTGTGATAGGGAGAGGAAGCGTTGCAAACAAGTAAAAAGATGTGCTAGAGGCAGCAGAGATGAAGATTGAAGCAGTTCCTGAAGTACTAAGTGCTGTGGTAGGTGGAAGACAATAAGAAGAAACTTAAAGAGACTTAGAGAGTACAAGATAATTAGAGAAAGAATTTAGAGAGAGAAGCTCTCAAGTTGAGAATGTGTTAGCTTAGAGAGGGAGAGAAGAGTCCTCCCAAATAAATTGTGAGGCTCTATATATAGTGCTAAAAGTGGCAGTTACATAAGAATAAGCTTTAATACGCCTAATGAATGACATTATTGTGAAGAATATTAATGTAAGTAACCGTTACTGTAATTGGATGTAGTAAGACTTGTTCTCAAGTAAAGGTAATAGAAAAGAGGTGAACAAGAATAGGTACAAGAGAAGAAGCTGTACGAGAATAGGTACAAGAAAATAAGTTGTACATGAATAAGTATACTAGAATAAGGTAAGAGGGTAAAACACTTGTACTTCAGGAAAGGGTTAAGAGGAAGACCTCTTAACTACCTCCATATCTGAGCCACCAAGCCAAACTCTCTGGAACATCCCAAGATGAAAGTAACCCATGAATCCTGCCACTTATTCTGAGTTACTTTCATTGTCATCCAAGTGAAGTGGTTATTCTATTCAAATTAGTTGTTCCATATGGAGTAATGCTTTACTTATTCTAATTGTTCTACTTTAAGTAGTACTTCACTTGTTATAGTTGTTCTGCGTGAAGTAACGCTTCACTTGTTCTAATTATTATACGTGAAATAGCACTTCACTTGTTCAAGTTGTTCCCTGTACAACATTATGTTGTAACATAATTCTTTAGAGAATAGCTATTAACCAAAATCAAGTATCTACAATAGTCTAGCAAAGAAC
This sequence comes from Theobroma cacao, assembly GCF_000208745.1. NCBI lineage: Eukaryota > Viridiplantae > Streptophyta > Magnoliopsida > Malvales > Malvaceae > Theobroma > Theobroma cacao. The sequence goes on from NC_030858.1 coordinate 37,584,750, forward strand.
GCAAGTCAATGATAAGTTGATATGTCTTTTAATAAGCCACTCATGTACTTTCCTTTGATGAATTGCTTTGATAATGTACTTCTGGTTGGTGTAAGTGAAAAGGTAAAAAATTCTTTTATTTTGTTAACAATGTAAGTTTCTTGATAATTTTCAAAACAAAAATTATAAACAAAAATTATTTTAAAATTATCTAAAATAATAATTTAAATAATTATAAATAAATATTCATAATAATTAAATTTGAGCATTGGATATATAAAAGGTGATACCATACTCTATTTAAACTCAAAACGAAGACTAAATTTACTATTTTAGTTTATCTCAAACTCGAATATAAGATATTTATACTTTATATAATGGAGTTGGATATTCAATTACGATATTCATTGTCATTGTTAATTCAAAATCGGATCTAGTTATGTATTTTCTTATAATATCCAAAATGCGATTTTAAGAGTAATGTCCCTATATGACAGGATAGAGTTTCTAAAATGCCATATAAGTGATTGAAACGACAGAACATTTTCAGGTTTATGATCAAAAAATAATGGGGAGGATAGCAGTTGAACTGCAAGGCAGGGTAAATGATTGCAGGGCACTCACTTACAGGCAGGACATCAAGGCGAAGGATATTGAAAAGTACACAACACTTAAACTTCCAACACATCAGGTTTGTTAAAAATCTTTGTATTTTGAGTGTTTCAATTATTTATGGCCAATTTTGTGTAGAAAGTGCTGGGTAGAGGAAATGCAAATGTACCAGCTACGTCTGTAGATGATGACCTTTTATAGTTTAATACTTACCTTGTTCTTTAATAATTTTATTTGCAGCGGGGGTTATGTTGTGATTTCAACTCCAGATGGTATTTTGGATCATGAAGAAGCCATTAGTAGGAATGCGGGTGGACAGGCTTTTGGTTATTTTCATTAGACTTGTCTGTCCTTCTGCTCTTTATTGGACGGGAAAAAGAGAAGACTGGTTCTTTGAGATCTGGTTTATCTGTGAACTTTGAACGACAAAAGCAAACTTCAAAGCAGATCCTAGAAAAGCCCGGGTCTTTCTGCAGTGGAAAGTATTTTTTAGCTACTGTCTCTTCATTATTTTGATTTAAGATAAGTGTAAATATCATTTTAGAATTTTGATGCTGCAAACATTATTTGTCCCAATTTGAAGTGCCACAGGTGGTATGCCAATGAAGGCTTTTCACCTATGATATGCCCCAATTTTCTTGTAACAGTACCATTGTCAAAATGGTCACTCAGCTACACCACCCCAAGATAGAACATAATTTTAAGTGACAGCAACTCAGGCTCTTGACATTTGTTTAGCCAAATTTTGGGTCATCTTTTACAAGTGATACTGGTCACTGCCTAATATTAGTTCATCTCTGCCACCTGAGTGGTGCTTGCTAAACTGCAGCCACAAAAAGGCCTAGACCAGTGTGTTCCTGCCGAAATGTTTCAATTTCAATGTTGGGCTGAACGCTTTATTAACAATTTTAAAACTTAGAGCCTTGAAATCTGACCTACGTAATAAAATTTGAGCAGAATATGAATATTCATTGAAACAGCAGCTATTGAAACTGAAACTGATAACTTTTGAGGCTGAGAAGAAGTATAAACAATTTATGACATGAAGAATTTAGTGAATACGCCTCCAGAATGTGATCCCATCACCAGTGCAAGTAAAATTTGGATACGAGAATCAGTTGCAAGCAATTTGTGCACTCCAGACAATGCAACTGTTCCTCCCACAGTGTGTTATCATATACAACAATCCCACCTACCTTCACCAATCTCATCAATCTTTCATGCTAGTTCCAGTAATTGATCTTGTCAGCATCAATAAAACCAAATTCAAAGCCGTTTTCATTTCCCACAACAAGAATTACCCCCAAAAAATAAAAGTGAAACATTAGGATAAAATGAGTGGGATGACAAATGCAAGATGCTAAGCAAGGAAATGTGGGGATACTTCCATGTTATTTTACACAAGTCCAGCTACAGACTGTTCACTTACGGGCTAAGGTCTTAGTCCTGATGAAATAGATGGATTGTTTACCTTGCCATCCTCAGGAATTGTAAGAGCAGTAAGGAGAAGAGAGTATCCAGTGAAAACTCCAACTCCAACTGTCTTTTTGGCATTAATTAGCTTCAAGAGCAAGGTAATTAGCTGCCCTGCATCAGGTGCAGTTTCGGCATGCTTGAACCTCTTACACTTGCAACGCGCATCCAGGATCATATACTGACGGTATGCCTAACAACATGGTTCCCACCCTCCGCCAAGCGGCGCTAGTAGGCCTTCGCCTCATCCAACTTATTCTGCTTGCACCAGCACTTGAACATGATGGAGTGAGTGATGTCATTCTCAAAACCCCACTTGGAAATCTGTTAAGCAATCATGTCAACGGCGTCAAAGCAACTCTCCTCTACAAGAGCATTCAAAAGCACGGGGTAGGCGAAGGCATCCAAGTCAAGACCCTGGAACCGCATTCTGCTGAGCTGCTGGAGTGCCATCTCTGGTTTCCCTGCTATGGTATAGCCCATGACCAACGTGTCGTGTTATCTGACCTTGTGAATTTACCTATGGGCCATATAATCCTGCAAGAACTGTTCAAGCGTCACAGACTTGAGCTTCGCTTTTGAAAGAATCTTGAAGATGGGATGGAAGGTGGCTCCGGTGTGGTGGAACCCAGGCTGGAGGCCTGCCCAGTCGAAGAACTTGAGGCAGGAGAGAACGTCGCCTTGCGAGGAGGAGTGGCCATAGGAGAGGACCTGGAGGACAAAGGGCTTGGAGAGTCGGAGGTTGAGGTGGGACAGCCTGGAGGATGCATCGTTCATGGCGACTTGGCCATGGGAATTTAGGATAGTGAAGATGCGGTCGAGGAGAGCTGTGTTGTTCCGGGCCTTGAGCTAGTCCTTGAAGGATGCTACCACGTCCTTGGCGCTAGGGTTGGGAGGATGGGCTCATGAGGAGTTGTTGGGAGAGGGAGATGGGGAGTGGATTAGACAAGAGTATGAGTAAGAATCACGATTTCGATTCTTCAGCAGGAGAATTCGACTGGATTTTGCTGTTTGATTGCATTTAAAACCATTACCATTATCAATTTTTTTTATTGTTAAAAAATTATAGTATATAACTTCTTCAATTAAGATAAAGTTATTAAGTATTCGACTCTCAAGCACTATTTATTCTCTTAAAGTTTAGAGTTTAAAGTAGAATACAATTAAAACTTAAATAAAAAATTTAAAATCATACAACTACTTAAAATTGTAATATATAAAATGTTCAACGTATTATAATAAAAATTCTCGATACATTCAATATGACGATACAAATAAAAATAAATAAATTAAAAAAAAATACAAAATTTGAAAAAATAATTATATGTCTATAAAAAACTAATGAAAGTGTGCATGAATGACTATTTATCTACTGATTACCTAATTAAACTCGGATTCATCCCTAACTATCTGCATAATTCCTTCAAAAATTGAACTGGCATGGATTGCAGGAGGAAGGATGGTGGCAATCATAAATATATTTATTTCATCTATGGTATTATTTATAGACTTCAATTCTCTTCTTCATCATCTGGCCTAAAGAGTTGAACTGAGCGCTTGTTTATCGGTTGCAGTGGTCTTGCATTAGTATCTGAAGCCTGCGAAAAATTGATATCAGCCTCTCCACAAGTATAATTAATGAAGATTGAAATCGATTACGATACTGTTAATTTGATTTTCCATGGTAAAATTCGAAACTTACATCATGAACGGCCACACGAAGCAATCTCACTTGCTCCCTGGTCACAGTCCTCACCTGATCAAAGAGGGGTAGGAACTGTTAGACAGGTTACATCATGAAGAAAAGAGCAGCAAGATTAATATTTGAGGAAGGTTATTGCAAACCTTTCTGACAATGCTCCACACCACATTTTCATCACAAGGAGGAACAGTAAGAGAGCCAATGTATCTGTAATACTTCCTACTGCCAATTTTTATGTGCCTTGGATCGATCACACCCGCCACGCTCTCTCCTTCTGTGATATCAGTAATGCTTGCTAAATGATCCAGCAACTGGTAACCAAACATGGCAGATTAAGTGAGAGATAGATTCCACTAACTAGCTAACAATCTTCATATACAATTAATCCTATCTGATCAGATTAACACAGGAATGAAAACTATATATGGATAGGGAAACTCTTATATTTACCGATGAGAGGAAAGAATCTGGTCTGCCAATCTTGTACATGATCCCTATCACAGCAACCTTGCCGTCCGCACTTTCATGAACCAAGTGCACCTCCAAATCATACCTGAAAGGTTCAATTTTCCCATAAGTATTTGGTTCTTCCTTTTATGATAGTTGTTGGGTTTATGATCAGGGAAGAGAAAAGTTACCTTCTGCCATTGATGGTGTGCTCGGAAGGTGAGTGCCAATGGCACTGTTTGAGTGCATACTCAGTACCATTGATCTCTATGGCTCCTGCATCACCGTCCCATCTCAACTGCATACACAAATTGATTCAAATTACAGAAAATTTTTTGATAAAATATGGTACTGTATATGATCTTTAGTATGATAAGAAAATAGGAAGGAATTTTCTTGATAAGAATATGCTGCTGTTATCCCATAACATCTCACCTAATACGATTCTTTCAAGTCACATTTAACAATGATTAACTTGAAAGCCATAGTCTTGTAACAACCATTATAGCATGTAGGGCCATTGTAAGATAAGATGAGATAAAAGAAATATTCAAGCTGGCTAGCTAAATGCATTGGCATGTATCCATTGGAAAGTAAAAGAAAATGAAGGAAAAATGTCCATGAATTTCATGTACCTGATACATATCTATTAATCATAGTCTATCAGAGAAAGTAAATAAGGAGAAAATGAGAAATGAAAGGGAGTTCTCGAAAAAAAATTTTATGAGAAAAAGTGAAAAGTATAAACATCACAATTAGAAAGAGAATATTTATCCCTCATTTTTTTTTATAAATTTTTCATTACCATCATATCATGGCCTCTATTTTTTAGAGTGGCATTGGATGGCTTGTAGCTTCTCTTAAGCCTCCCGAGATGGGAAACAATATTAACTCTCTCATTCGACATATCAATAGGAGATTGCATTGATCCATTGCTACATGCACTCCATTCTGGATGAATCTCTCCCCATCTTGCAGGCCCTCTTGGACTATTTTCATTATAATCAAACTCACTTTCATCCTCTGCAACAACAACAACAACAAAATAAAAACTCTGATGATCGAAAACGAATTCAAAATATGGGATTGTTAAAACACCAAGATTTTGCCTTACCGACTTCTTGAGATGTTGCAGGGCATGAATATTGCAAGACAAGAACAATGGAGAAAATGCAAGCCAAGAGTTGAGTTGGTAGCTTTGCCATCTTAACTTGTTAATGTATAGCTAGTTGTATCTACCAAAGAGACCTTCGCACTTAAAAAAATGGAACGGGGGAGACAGCTTTATATAGATTTAATTCCTTTGAAAATGTTGAAAAAGACTTCCCTTTCGGAAGCAAGTATGAACACAAGGAAAATCAACAACAAAGTTGATTGCCGACCATCTTTAACCCCACAGGGTGGTCTTCTGCTGTGTGTTCCTTTTTCTTCTTCTTGTTCTATAAATATTTGCTTCATCGGATTGACGTGTAGGCTGACGACTGAATCCAAAAGTGTTTTGAATAGAGATTTTTCCACATTCATTCTCAGACCCTTCTAATTCAATTCCTGGAAGCTGAAGGTGATATAGCGCAGAAGAATACTCACCAAAGACAAAATCCGTACCCAAGAAATGAAAAAAAAATTAAAAAAAAATTGGAAAATTCATTGGAAAGAACGTAAGCTGATGTATATAACTTGATCAGCAATCAATCTGATAAGTTTTTTCTATGGCACAGGTTTTCTGAGTGGTTGAATTTAATGGGTCAAAAAAAGAAGTGGAGCAGCCAAGTTTAAGCAAAAGTTGGTTTCAAGCGTCAACTGAATATGACTGGCACAAGAACTGAAGGACCCATTGATTGGTGCTTGAATATTTACCAAAAAGTCATTACCTACTACCACTATCGCATAAAATATCTCTCTCCTCCTCTCGTCCTTAACCTTTTAATTAAGGGTGAGTAATTTTTATTTAAAATCGAATTAATTTAAAAAAAATTCGATTAGAACAGTTCAATTTATTCTCCTCGGTTAATTCAAATTTAGCACTATTAAATTAATTCTTTAATTAAAGAGTGATGGGCTCAAAAGTCAGGTCAAAATTGGGAGGTAGGTTAAAGAAAAAGCTTAATTTAGTCATTATAATATATATCTAATTATATATTAAATATAGTCGAAAACTTATTTTTGATCTGTTGAATTAATTTTTACAGCATATTTAGATAATTTAATTAAATTTTTTTAATCAAATTAACCTTTTACACGTCTTTATTCCAATTTTAGAATCTAAAAATATTAGTTATAAACTAATTTAAATCATGAAGTACTATATATTTAAGATTTTGTCCTATTACTTATATATTTTATGTTAATAATGACAGATTTATTATAATATAAACATTGCTGCCATACCAAATAGTAGATTACAATATATTACAATATTTTTCAAATGCTATTTATGAGGGTGGTTTAACGAAGGTGTTCTCAATACTGATGGCGTCCAAATTACTTCTTTACAGCAATTAATTACCTAATTAATTAATTAAAGACCCTATGATCAACGGTGTTACCTTGATACAAATTAGCTAATTTCATCTTAATTTGCCCCAATTTTCCAACAAACAGTATGAACTGGTGGAGAAGAAAGATTGCGTATCTGCTTGTTCCTTAGTCAACATATATATATATATATATATACACAATTATAAACATCTTTTGATCATAGCCTCAAGAAAAGTCCCAATTTGAATCCCAAAATGAGATTGTTGCAAGAGATTCAATAGCCATAAGCATCGTATCACGAAAGGGAGTGTTTCATTAAAATAAAAGACCTCATGTTATCATTATTACCCAGAATTTTCACGAGGGGAATTTAATATATCGTTTACTAGTCAATTTATCAAGAATACGTTTAGAACAATAAACTCCGTTGCAGATGGATCGGAAAAAAAATAATTTACAAAAACAATTATCTTTGCTTTTTTTTTATAATGATTCAAAATTTTGAGATAATTTACTATACCTCCTAAAATAAATATTGTTCAGCATATTCTATATGAATCGGAAAAAACAAAATTTACGAAAATGGTGATTTTTTATGGGTTTTCTTTTGTTTTCTCTTTGCTGTAATATGTAAAATTCAAATGTTTTATCTCATCAAAACTTCCAAAAAATTAAAAAAAAAAGGTATATAGTTCAACAAAAATTACATGTTTGCCTCGTCAATAAGCTTATGCAAGCCTTGATGAATGTTTATTAATCTTGTCAAAGTGTTGAAATATTTCGATTATCTTTGACAAAGATATGATGAGATCACTAACCCGTAATTAATCTTTCTCAGGGTTGGGCGTTTCCTTCCTTTTAATACAATTTCCTAGTCATGAGAACAACGTGAATGCTGATTTTATTTGAAAATCCATACATAAGATGATGTTATGCCTTGACCAAAGAAAGGGATTGTGTTTCCATTAAATTTGAGTCCAACAATTGCATCACCTTTGAAAAGAAAAACTGGGACCCCCCAGAGTCAGACACAGTACACGTTTCAAATATTGGAAGCTAAGCTTGGAACATTAGCATAAAAGCTTTCAAAGTTTCTATACTTTTCTCCCAAGAAGATGGGCAATGTATGATTCCCAAATTGAAATGATTTTGAACATTTCTAATGGTTTTGTTTGTCACGTTTTCTAAGGCTGTAAAGAATAAAATTCATGTTTTTCTTTTTAAATAAACAAAATTGACGGAAAGTGAAGGAACAAAGATGGAGAATTATTTATTTCTTTTTAAAGTGGTTGTTTCTTTAAATTATTGTCGTATAATTAAAATGTCGTTACCGAATCTGCAATTGAATCATTCATTATAGTACATTCAAATCAATATTTTTATAATTACCGTTAGTTTATTAATACGACTTATGTTTTAAAAAAAAATTTCGTATTGGAAATTTTATCGCTTGCTAACTTATACAAGGTAAAGAAATTAAAAATCGCATGTCTTTACTTAGTTTTCATTTGATTACATATTAAAAAAAACAAAAGATTTATTTTGATTATAATAGTAAAACACACATGGCTACCCTTCACATTGTGTTTTGAAAAAAAAAATGTTGAAGAAATCAAAAAATTATTAACCAGTTGTCTTCACCAACCGTGGCCATAGTCAAACAACAGCTGTAAAACTTTTATTTGGTTGGAACATTTGACTTGTACACAAATTGGTAACTATAATTATATTTTACTTCTTGTCTTAGGTGTGAGATCTTGGCTTATGTGTCTATCTTTACTTCTTTAGTATGCAATACATGCATGTTCTGGAAACTGCAAAGAAACGAATCCTTGTATTTAATTAACTAGCTAATTATCGTTAGGTTAAGCTTCTAACCAGGGGCCAGGGGGGCTGGGGCTTGGCCTCGGCTTCTTGTTAATGGAACTGGAACTGGAACAAGAACCTTCTCTTAGTTATTTGTATATTTTGTTTGACCCCAATCAGAAGATGTATGTGGTCCTTTACAAGTAGTAGGTAGACGTGCATATACAAGCTGATTAGCTCTTTCATATATTTATATATATGAAAGGCAATGGTTATTTTATTATTGATCATTGAAACTGAAACCTGACTGGATCTAAGCAGACACTGAATTAATGTTTACGGCAACATATTTAGGAGTTAAAATACTGAAAAGAAGAAAAAAAAGATTAAACTTTTTATGAAATACTTTATAGAATAACATAAAAAATTCTACTGTAATTGATTCTTATTTTAATTAATTCATCTATTAAGAAGAATTGGTCTCTTTAGGAGTATGTTTAAAATATGAATTAACGTTTTTGTTTTTAAAAATTTCGATAGAATTAAAGATGTACTTCATGTTTTAAAAGACACTTTTAATTATTTTTCGATGAGATTATATTTTTTCGAGCCAATCTCGATGATGAGAAGGCGGGTCAAGGCCCAAGGAGTGGAGACAAAAGAGACCTTCTTTAATGGTGATAAACTAAATGTTGTTCTTATTACAGGCTTATGGGAAAACCCTTCAGATGAAATATCTGTTTTTCCTCTTTAGTTGGGAGTCCTGCTTGAATTAGTATTGCAATGAGGTTAAAAAAAGAGTGGTATTCATGAGAAATTGCTTCGATCTATCAAAGTACTTCAGTATTAAACAAAAGCATTGCATTGTATATTATATGTTTGCTCACAAAATTAAGATGGAACGAATCCTGACCTGAGCCTCCATGCATTGCCATAAAAGATCTTCCCATGTCATAAAAAAAAAAAGAAAAAGTCAGAAACCAAAGTAAACACCTATACAGGAGGGAAAACCTGCTCTGGCAGACAAAGTGCCGTCGAATTTGGTTTCGTTACACCAAATATTGCACCTGATGGTCAATGTTAAAGGTTTTTTTTTTTTTATCATTATTATGGTTCAACCAATTAGTAATACACTTCATTATCACCTGGCTTATTATTTCAAAGGGTGAAGGCATCAGCAATTTTGTACTTCAAAAACATCATTGCTTTTGCAATCCTATTTGGGTGTACAACTGTGGGTTGAATCCATGTATATATTCTACCTTTTGCTAATTAATTTTGGGTTGAAAATTTTTCTCAATTTTTTTTCCTTTTTCTTCTCTTTTGGTAGGGGGAGAGGGGGGTAGGGTGGGTGATGTTGGAAGGGTGACAAAACATGATCCGAGAAAAAGCTAGAAGCTACGCACAAGGAAGAAAGAAAGAAATGCACTTTTCAATGTGTCTAGCCATTACGTCACGTTCGAAAGTTTTTGCAATGAGCAAATGAAAGATGTCAATTTTTCTAACTAAAAATGTAAAATTAAATGGTATCTTGGATTTCAAAACGAGAGTGTTTACATTATGCTTTGAAAATTATCTAGATATATCACCTACCAGCTATTCTCTATTAACCTGCCACATGTTGGGACATGGGACTTTATAGTTTGAACTTGAAAAAGTTCTTCCACAGATTTTCTTTTGGTGTGAAATATTGACTTATATATACACTTATATTATGTGAAATCCCTGTTTAGATTTGCAATTTGGTCTGACCTCCCTCTGTTTTGATACCATTTGGTCAAGGCCATGGGGTGAGGGTGGGATTTAGGGCCTGCATTGCCTTGGCCCAAGTTTGAACAAAAATTAGATTTGATAAAAGTTTCGGGCTCAAACCAATTGGACCAGGCTTCACACAATTGTCAAGTATGGGGTACCTATTATCTTTTGCTGTTGATAAAATTTTCTGCTGTTGATTGGGTTTCTGCACTTTCAAATAGCCGCTGGGGCCTGGTATATTGTTTGAACGAATTGATATGCTGCGTGATGTTATTGGAGGCATTCTCTTTTGGAATGTGTTAAAAAAATGAATTCCTGGTAAAAATAGATGAATAGAAGTGAAATGTTTGTGGTTTGGTATTGATCAAGATATTTAGTTTTCGGAGTTATTATACTGCTAGAGTTAGGTTTTGTGTATCAAATTTCTTTAGTGTTTTCAAGTGATTTTGTTCGGATGTGATCGGTATTCTATACTAATAGCATGTATGCCATGGTTTGATGTTGATATCTTGAAAGCAAGACCCATTCTGGTAAAATATTATATCGATTACGATATTAATATATTTATTTAGGTTAACCAAATAAAACAAATTCTCTTTAAATAATGTATAAAAATTTTAAATTACGGTTTGTTTAATTTTTAACATTCAATTTTATTTATGGATATAAAAATTTGTAAAGTTCAATGTTATTAAAAAGTAACCTTATTGCTAGTTATAAATTCATGGATCACAATAATTAAAGGACGTCTCTACTTTAGCCTAGTAGTGGTGAGATTAGAGGTACAATAATTGAAGGCAAAATTAACATTGTTGGATCATAATTACGAGAGTGATATTACTATAGTTCACTTCAATCAATCAGCATTGCCATTCGCCAAATCCCTTGGATTTGATCTTTCCAGCTAAAGACAACTAGATAAGAACGTCTCTCCTCATGCATCTCAGCTCAATCCACAAGTAGTGGAAGCTAGTTTTCAACCCCCCAAAACACATGTTCCTCATCCAGTTCCCAACCACGTGTTAGACTAAGAAAGATGGAACCAGATACCACTCCCCAACAAAGCAAAACTAGAGAGGGTTGTTCGCCCTTGTTACAAAGATGAGTGCCAGCCCTTCTCAGAAGGCTGATTTGTTCCCTTTTATCATCACAGTTCTTCATGTTATAGAAATTACTTGTGGGGTCATGAAGAAAATACAGATTCTTAGTTGTTTTCACTGCCTCATGGTGTCACCAGACCTTGACTTAAAACCTACAAAGTAATATAGAATGATGGGAGAGCAGAAGATCTTTTGATTGCTTTTGCTGTCATTTTAAGTTAATAATAGTGTATGTGTCCAATAAGGTGCAGTATTGGTGTGGATAAAATCCTGCAAAGTTCCACAAGACCATTGATGAAGTAGCTGTAGCATTGCAATTGGCTACAATAATCCCCATTACTCTTTATAAAAATGCAAAGGGATCTTCATAGCTAGAAAGTGATCATTTTTTAATTTAATATATAAATAAATTAAACTAGTTGCAGTAGCAAATTTTTGAGAACTAACATATGACATCATGCAGCCTAGTTTGCAGTGTGAGCACTGAGCTTCTCCTAATTTTTTCTTCGCAAAAGTTCCAGATGGACTTTCCAGGAAAGTAAAATGCTTACAGACAGGCATATTTCTGGTTAGGTATGTTGCAGATTAGGCTGCCAAATGGCTCACAATTTCATGATCAGCTGGCATTTAGATGATAGATTGGTTTGAAAGCAAGTAATCATTAAGAAATCAAATCAAAATCCAAGCGTCTCACCTGAATTAGAGATCCCTCAGCTTCAAATTTTGAGCTTCAAGAAACTTCGGGGGTATATACTGTGCTTTGACATCACCAGGCAATCAGAACATCCACTCCTGATCGTGCTTCGTTGACTTTTGCATCAACTAAAATCCACTCCCAACGTGGAATTTTCCTATTTATGGACTAGTGCCAATGTGGACAAATAGTTTCTTTCAATCTCATCATTTTAATCTATTTTTTAAAAACAACTTGTATGAGACAATATGGTCATCCCACTTATCTTGCCTCATTTTTGTGGCGTTCCCATCACCAAATTTATATTGATTCTCTCTATAATGTCAATGACATGAACCTTACCCTGTCTGTTTATATATGGCTTAGCGTTTCTCTCCTCCCCCCTGCAGCTCTCCCCCAAGGCCATCAACTCTACTTACTTGGGTAAGTAAAAGTCTTGCTTATCAAACATTTGTAGCTTCAGGTTCAGAACTTAGTAGCTGGTCTACATATCTTACTTTTCTGATATTTGTAGACAGGAAAAAGAAATCAATGGGTGCAAGAATGAGGATTAATCTGGCTCTTGCTTTAGCAATATTGATGGTGGTGATGATGAGCTCCTGCTTGGCTAGAAAAGTTATCAAAGTAGATGTGCTCAAGCATGATGACACCATTGTCCATGGCCGGCAGCTGCTTGATGAAGGCGACAAAGTCGGAGCCGGCTACCCTGAGAGCAATGTGAACAACCACCATTACATTCCTAGGCAGGACTTCAATAACTACCCTGTTGGTCCTGGAGATGAAAGTGGGTGAATCGACAAGAGCAATACATGGTAATGGTGTGAGGAATAAATTACCTACCGTTTCGGATGATGATATGATGTTACTTCATGTTTAATTAGGTTTTCCCATACATATACCTCTGTGATCTAATTAGCTTCTGTATCGTGCTATGTACTTTGTATCATCGTTCTGGTTGTAGTTATTTATATATAGCTGTAGTTATATATTTTTGCATGCATGCATGGCTAGTTGCATTGCAATGGAGATGAACAAATACATGGTAAGTACTAAAAGGCCATCAGAGAAACAGGCTGGTTTCCTAGTCGTTTTCATGCCTTGGGTTAGCCTGCCTCGTTACATTCATGGGCTGACAAAGTGTCTTCTACTGGATCATTTTTGCCCGATCAAGACCTTCGAGTGTGGGCCATTTTTGACAGTGACGAGCAACACCCACCATCAGATATTAGATAAATAATTCGAAGAAAACTTCTAAACGTCCAGCTAACGAAACGGCCTAAAATTGCATATATTTCATTGGCAATTCCCCATTTTTCCTTCAACTAGTTTATGTCGCAGTTAACAACAATATCAACGACCAAGAAATTTGGGCTCCAGAAGTAATCTACGTGCACAGATTTCATTCCGATACATTCTTTCGGCATCTCTTGTTTATCAGGCAAAACAAGAGCCGAAGATGATTTCCAAATACAAAATTCCTGCAAGTGCCAACTTATTGATGAATCTTGGATGTCAAATCTTTCTTACCCTCAAACAGAACAAGTCCTATACAATTGTGATTAACTAAAATCCTACCAAGACAAATCCAAACCTCTTCCCACAACTTGCATTGCAAATCAGACCCCAAACATTTTATTCCTGCCCGTTTCCAAAGTACCATTACCACATCAACATGAATGGCTCCCGCCTCCTAACTAAAACAAGCACCAACTAGCGCATGGTGCCATCTCCTACATTCAACATTTTAGCATGACCAACAAATACTGTCAAGGTTACCTGCGACCGTCTGTTAGCAGGATTTTCCTTGCCATATTTCGGAAAATTGTCACAAGGAAAGACCATTATAAACTCAACCGGCAAAGTCATGAATCATTTGACCCCCAAATTGCGGCCTAAGCTGATCCTCCTGTCGTTGATATTGTTGTTGATGCTGTTGTGCACTTTCTACACCATGCCTAAGTCCCAAGGTAAGCGACACAGCTCCAAGGCCACCCATCTCAAGCCTGCTTGGCTGGTATGGTGCGAAACCCATCAATGAACCCTCCATGGTTGTTGGGATATGAAAATCCATCCTTGAGCGTTTCTCATGATTCCAATGTTCTTCTCCCGTAATGCCTTCGACATGCATATCTGAGCAAGCCAACTGCTTGTCGGACAGCACGTTTATACATGACCTGTTGATAGATTGGTCTTCATTAAGCCGGCTAGGACCTCCTTCGCCAGATTTTCCATCATTTTTGCTAGAGTTCTGGCCTTCAGCTAAGCCTTTGCTTTCAAGCATGTGTATTTCTTCCACCATTGGTTTCCAAACTCGAACTCGTGCGTTGATGAACCAATTAGACACCTGCATTAACAAATCAAATTGTTATCATCAGAAAAAGAGATCAATGCAGTTTTGCATTTTAAAGTCTTTCCAACTTGATGTCATTGTGAATTCTACTCCAAACTAACAAGCACTGCTATCATGCCACAGCATGAGGGTGGAAATTGGTGAAATGCTGTTCAAGCTTCTGAAAGGAACTTCAGGACTTCGGCAATATACCTAATTCGATTTTCAATGACAGATGATGCTTCAACTTTAAAAAATGGCGGGAAATGAATATTCAAAAACTTGGTCTACAAGCCAAATCAACAGCTTAACTGAGCTAAATTCTAATTCAATCAAACCTACAGTGTCAAACTAAATAATGAAATAACATACAGGAAGCAGAGCCCACCTGATTTCGAGAAAGGCCTGTTTGAGTAGCCAACATGTGCTTATCTGTGTCTGTGGGGTACCTATAAGAAAAGCAGATACAGAGAAATTAACACCAGACTACATAATATTTTAGGAGGAATAAGCAAATAAAAAGAGGACTTGTAGACTTACGGATGAAGAAAATGCTCAAAGAGCCAAGCTCTTAGAATAGCCACCGAACGTTCTGGTAGGCCTCTCTGGGGCCTCCAGCCGTGTTGTTGGGGCTCAAGAAAGCCCATGTTAACCCCACCAGATTTCTGACCCACAAACTTTAACCTAGACATATTTATATCACCTTTGCTACTGCTAGTACCGGTGGTTGGGGACAAGAACTCCTCCCCCAGAGCTCTAGATATGTGCCTGATCTGGTCTGAAATAGCATTCCTTAGGCACCGAAAGTTCCTTGTGACTGTCTTGAGAGCTAAGGATATATAAGGGGTGGCAGCGTTAAGACCAGCTACTGATTCAAAAGAAGAAACTGCCATTTGCATCTGCTGATGATATAGCTTGTATCTTCTGCACACCTTTCAATGGCACAGCACAACAGACAAGTTCTCATAAGAGTAAAATTGAGCTAGCATTACATAACAATAAAATGATAAAACAACAAAGAATAAAACACACATAGGCTCCTTTGTGAAAATTGAGAAGATTCTTCACAAAATTAATTTAAATGATGAGGATTGATGCTCTTAGGACAATAATGGTTCAGAACAAGGAAAAGGATAATGGAAGTTATTGCTAAACAGCAAATGAACTGTAGTATTCATTTTCTAATCAAGCACCTTGGCCTAATTAGGAAAATCAATAGTAACACAGATCCACGACATGAGTGTAATGTCAAACAGCACAACAATATTATTTCAACCTATAATGGGACCTTCAGCCAATGCAAGACGACAACTTATTGGGGTTGAAACTTTTTAATAAAGTAGCTTTGAAAGAGTGGTCTGCACTGTTAATTGAAATGTAGTTTGATTTGAAGGTATACAGAGATGAAAGATTGCATTGATATCCAGCAATTAATAATTGCTTCAAAATTAGCAAGAATATCATTGGAATTTACCGGCAAACCTAAATGACAAAATGGGCCCTTTGGTTCCTGTTCTGGTCCTCCGCGAAACTAAACTCCAACTCGAAAGTTGTTCAATGCTGGCTTACTTTAGTTGTTGATTTGATCATCATACTTATGCATTCTAACACCAGTAAATAACAAAATAGCATTTCTCTAACAAGTGACAACACTAGCACCGATCCCCTTCATTAAACTATTTGAGGTTAGATAAATTTCACTAGGAAGTCTTTTGAACAAACATTATAACTCATCATCAGGTCTTAACTGAAGAAACATAATTTCCTACCAAGGAAAAGATCAAAATAATAGAAAAAAAGGACCTAGCTGGCTCGATAACACCCCTAAAAAAGTGTAAAAGGAGTACCAAAAATAATCTTTTGAAAAAGCAGCAAGCAGTATATGCATTAACTGCAGTCCGACAGCAAAATTGAAAGTGTACATCTGAGAGAGCTTGTATACAGAATAGAAAAAAGAAATTATATCTAACTCGCACCATGTCAAGATAGGGGGAAAAGAAAAGAACTCAAATCATTTATGCATATAGACAAAAGAAGCAAAAAGCCAATCATTTAAAGGCTTTCTTAATAACTACTAGAAGAATAGGGATCCTGATGAACTCATTACTCCTAAAGCACACAGAAATAAAACTATGACAAGGAGTAGCATGTAACTTTAACCATTGTGTTTCCCCAGTTAGCATCACATTTCACCAGTATAATTAGTTTCTGCAGGCAAACATTAGAACTATGAATGCTTTACATTTGGCATAAATTCCTGTGGAAGTGGCACTAACAGGCCTAAGAGCTGCCAAGACATCACTCAGCATTTTGTCAATTAACAAAAAAACAACAGACTCATGGCTTTTTCTTCTTTGGCTATAATAGCTAGTGTAGAACATGTAGATACAATTCAAAGACAACTACACAGGACGATCAAATCAATGATTACAGAGATCAAGGTTTCACCTCAGATTTGATCTTCTGCTAAGCGTTCCAAATATTACCAAAAATTTCCCACAAACCATCGATTCATTTTTCCTACCCCATTCTACTATTCTACTATCCATCTAGTAGTTTTCCGATATACCAATTTTCAAGGGTATGCATATGGATGGCTGGATAACCCTTATACCAGTAGACATGAATACAAGATGTTGGTCATTACACCTTTCAAAGTCATAACACTATATAAATTGACAAGGTACAGCCAGCCATGTATTATTATGTTCCATATAGGAATATACATGCTTAAAAACTCCTAAAAATTTATTAAACAAGATAGACTGGACAAAACATTAACTATAAGTTATAAGATAATTGCTGATACTTCACAAAGAAATACAATCCTTAGCCAGCACAACAAAAAAGGAGTACAACCGAGCTGCATTGATTGGGGGGTGGGTGTGAAATATATGCATTATCAGCAACTCTTACAGAAGACCAACAATATATGCACAACCCTATGCTATGTCTCAACAAGGTCTATAACCAATCTGAAGACGCAACCGCTAGACTGGTAAAAAAAGAGGATCAAGTCCTAGCAGAATGTGAATGCGATACAATTAAAAGAAAATAAGCCATGCATTTGAGCAAGTTTGAATTATAAAGAATGGAATATGTTTTGCCAAGGTCTTTCACAGAACTTCAAGTTCCAGGAGTTTCTTAAACATTCTGCACAAGGAAGAAAATATAAATGCACAATAGAAAGTGAAGTTCCATATGCAGGTGCAAATATGGATTCTATGGATTTTTTTTTTCTTGTGTTAATTCAGCTATTGCAAGAAACTTTTAATTAGTACATCATTTAGTTTAAAACTGTCATCAGTTAATGATCTATGCCATTAAAGGATAATGATTTATTTGTGTTGATTCAGCTCCATGTACCATTTCATTTGGCTCATAAAATCTTCAACATTGCTGTTAAGTTTCACCTTCCACTACACCATTTTAGGATTTTATTTTTTGAGGCAAATTTTGGACTCAAACGAGACAAACAAATTAAGACTCCAATTGGGTTTATCAGTTCATTAACGTTAAACACAATTAATTTTTCCATGTTCATTAAAAATGCACATAAAAATTAAACACAAGAAAAAATTATAAATGAGAAAAGAAGAAAATATGACCAACCTCCTCCTGCAAATATAAAAGTTTTGCCTTCTTTTGTTGGTACTCAGGCCTACAAGGTTCACCAGAGCTGCTCCCAATGCCAACATCAACTCTAATTTCATTAGAACTATAAAAAGAAGAGGATGAGGCCCCTGAGTTATTTCCTTTACTAGCTCCAGCCTCCATGTCAACTGCATTAGCAGCATCAGCTGAGGCTGAAACACTGAGTTCTCCGGAAATCCCCTCAGAAGCATCACATATTTTAACAATCTTTGCGTTGGTCATATGACAGAATTCATCCAATAGTTCTTGTGCTGGCTTCAAAAACCTTGAATTCTTCAGAATAGTAGCGTAACCAGTAAAAGGGCCGAGGGGGCCCGTATGTCGATAAGCGTAAGTTGAAGTTCCACCCGTGTCCTGGTGGGATTTTCCACTACTTTTACTAGTTACAGATGGTTTCTGCATCGAATACAAATAACCAGGCTTTGAAGATTTTGAATCTTGAGAATCCCTGAATTCACCAGGCTTGGAGTTAAAGCCGTGATCAGAACCATACTCCTCCGCGAATTGACCTGCACCACAAATTTTTGGCGTGGGATTCGATGAAAGAGATAGAGATAGACCTTGAGTCGTGGCATCACTCGCACCGGTCCTCAGTTCTTCGCTACTCTTACTTGCCAAAAACCCCAATTCACCACCCCACTGTTGACAATGCTCCACAAGTGGCCTGTTCATCCAAGCACCAGCATTATCAAAATGCAATGAGCTTGATTGATTCCCGCAGTAATCTATCCATGAACCACGGGCAGTTTCTCTAACGTTAGGCTGTACAAGGGACGCCACTTCCAGTCCCTGAGTTGCAATCGAAGAAGTAGTAACAACATCCTGGAGAGCATTCTGATAGAGTGAAGGTGAAACGAAATGCAAATCTCCATAATGCTTTTTGCTCTCATGGCTAGAAATTTCACTCCCTGGATTGGATAGAGTAGATTGAACATCTTGGTAGGCACTGTAGTTAGGCTTTAGATATTGCGTGGCCGCAGACATGTTGCTTTCCCTTGCATTATTCGACAAGACTTCCCCAACAAACATAGGGTTCTGATTGCTTTCTCTATCAGCTAATCCGCTTGCATAACCCACCATCCAATCGCAACTATGCTGTGAATCAACACTCTTCCAATTACCGCAACCTTGTGGGTCGCCGGAGACCTTAGATGAAGCATTGAGTTTGGATAGAATTGTATGGGACATACCGGAAAATGAGGATTCCTCGGCCGGATTTTGCCTGTTTTGTTGAGCAGTTTGTAATTCTTGTTGCAGCATTGCATCTCTTTGAGGTGTCAAAATGTTAGAATTTGTTGAGAAATGGATTACACTGGAAGAAACAAGAGTGGGATCATAAAGCAAATTAGCATTTCTAACATTTCGAACTTGAACAAGATCTGGGTTTAGTTCCGGATGGACAGAAGACCCTTGTTCCAAACTGTTCGGGAAGTCCTCCAAATACTGAACCAGGTTGGAGCTTTGCTGAACCCTCAATTTATCTCGACGGCTTTGCTGCGCCACATGCGATTCTGGTCTGAACTTGCTCATATCCATAACCAAGATGACAGTTCTTCGATTTTCTCTAAGATAACATGGATCACTCCGAAGAAGAAGCTCTCAAGTCACCAGACAAGTAGACAAAGCCTTGCCTACCCTAGAGAACTCATGCAACGCTTGCTTTCAAGAAGAAAACGACACAGCTCATCACGCTTGATATTCCATTCGAAGTTCAATGATCTGCGATAAATCACAAGAAAAAAACATGACAAAGATAAACCATAAGTAATAATTATCTAAAGCAGAAAGTCACATTTCAGACAAAAAACCAAGCTACCCCAGAAGGCGGGAGAGAGAGAGAGAGAGCTTTGAAGAACGACAAGAAGTACCCTCAAAATGTACAGAAATTCATGTGAAGTAGAAAATATAGTGCAGACAAAGTTTTAACGGACGAAGCAAAAATAACAAGAAAAGACATGGAAAGCGAAATCTAAAGGCTTTAAGCAAGCAATTTACTCCACTTCTCACCAATGCAATAGAAAAATTCACTCTACCCTTGCTCAAAACTTTTTACTTCAGTTCCTTTCTTAGGCTTCTTGAAAACAATCTACAGACTCCCCAAAGCACTTAAAACCCTGTTGCTAGTCCTTCACATGAACCAACTATAGCCAACCTCAGCCTTTCCCAAATAAGAGAACAAAACAAAAATATAAAAACAAGAAAACAAAAGCAAACCCAGAGGCCAGATCCAAGGAAAGGAGAGAGTAGAGAGGAAGCACAGTGGATCAAAGCAGACTACTACTTATACTTGAACAAAACCAGCTAAAACCTACAACACCAAAAAAGTACATGTATATAGCAATCATGAGCTTCACGTCACCCTCTGAAAACCCTAATTTCCAAAGCTGACGAACCCTGGCTTCCCCCGTCAGTTTCAAGCTAAAACACCCAACTTTTAAAGCTTTAGATCTAATAAAATAAAAGATCCAGAGAACCTTTGTACTTTTACCTATTGATGAACGTAATTTTTTTGTGTATGATTTTTGCAGAAAATGCTTTATATGTAGCGATAAAGAAAAACCCAGAGACAAAAAAAAAAAAAGAGATAATATTTCATTGAGTTAAATTTCTCAAGGTGTCATGATTCAGTGCAGACCCAGAAACTTAAAAAAAAATAAAAATATAAAAGCTAACTCAACACCCACCAACCAAGAAAAAGAACCAACAGCTAGCCTAAACTTAATACTTTGTATACATACTACACTTACTATACTAAGTTACCTCTGAATTAGATCTCAGAAATGAAAGGAAAATATGTTCCCAGGGTGGGGAATTCTTTTTCCGGCTGGAACTTTATGAGAGGGACAACAATGGCCGTTAGCTTTGACGTCTAAGCCATCGTTTTTTTTTTTCTTTAAAGCTTCGGGAAAGATGGAAAGAGGGACGTTAGATTTAACGTTGAGGGGGAGAAGGGGTGTCCCTGAAGGGGTCAAGGGGGTCGTGAATCTTCAAGACTTGAATTCCTGTGTCCCCTACGTAGGGTCCCCCATTGGAACCTAATCTTCCGTGCTTTACATACGTGGGGGCGGCATTTGAAGAAACAGGCTTACTTCGTCAGGTTAATTACCCAAGTAATCATTGTTCTTTAAGATTATGATTTTCTCTCTAAAAACTTCGTACGGTAATCATTTTCCTTGCTTTTTTTTCTTTGATTTTTGGCCTCCTTTATTCTCCTTTTAAATGCAATAAAAATCGAGATATCATCCCCCATCTACGATCCATGCATGGAGAGAGAGACAGAAGGGGGGCCGGGGGGCGAGGTTTACAGAGAGAAGGGTTATAAGGTGTAACTACAGAAAGCCTAGAGAGGCCAAAGTTTGTCATCAATGAGGAATATTGGACAAAGCTGCACTGTACTGTAACTGCAGATTGCGTCACCTAGTTTTACCTAGGATAATGTATTTTATGGACAGATCAAAAGTATTCGTATACTCAAATACTCTATGAATACCTAAACCCTACTAGGAAAGGAACATGTATTTACCCTACTCTTTTTACTTGGAAGGTCATAGTAAAATCTAGGGTTTAAAGTAATAAAAAATATTAAATGATGATGTCTATTTATATAAATTTATATTTTTTTATTTAATTTTTTATTTTTATTTAAATTTATATTAAAACAAACTTAACTGTTGTCAAATTTTTTATATTTATGTGGTAATTATTAGGCTGTTACATCATCAAATTCCGCTATATGTACGAATTTGATAAATATTATAATATTTCGATAAGATTAAAATTTTGTGTGGATACAAAGAAAAAAGAATAATTTATTTAAATATAATTAAAAATAAAGGTTAATTATATTAAATAGATATAATTCAGAAGCTTTTTGTTATTATTTAAATCTAAAATTTACATAAATCTTGAGCCTATCTTAAGGGAAAATGAAGTTCATTAAAAATAAAAGAGGTAGTCCTAAAATTGAAACATAAGGCTCATAATAATTAGTATAGAATACATAGTATCTTATAAATATATAAAGTTAAACAGTTTAAAATTTTTTTAGAAAATTAAATTTAAAATTGATCAAAAAATAATATTTAATTTATTAATAATAATATATTTTAAAAATAAAAGAAAAACGTGGAGAGCCATCTTTGGCAAGAAACATATAGATTTTTGTCTGAAAATGGCAGCCAGTGATTGGATAGGAATTCATTGAGCAGAGTTCCCCTCCCCCAAGCTGTACGTGCAACTGGAGATGACATCAGCAACCGGTTTCTCTTAGAAACTGCCGCCACTGTCCCCCCTCTCTCCTCTCTCTACTCCTCCCGCTTTGAATGCCGACCGCCTTACAAATCTTTTGCTTATAAACTCTTCTCTCTTACCGATTACCGATAAAAACAATTACTAGTAATAATAAATAAAGGGCAGTCACCACCTTCCCCCCCGGCCTTCCTTTGTACGGAAAAATAACCTCTTTCACTCTCGGTTATACCTGCATCATCATTTAAACCAGATCGTACAGGCCATCTCCGTCGTCCGATTTGATTACTGAGATTTGGGTAAGCATCAGACGGTGATGGCATTGTCATCGAAGTTGGAGCCGTGGGCTGGCTTTTCCTCTGCGGTAAACGGTCCAATCAAAGAGATTATTAGTAGGGGTGCTATTTCGGGGCTGTCACGGTTTGCAGGCAAAGGGGGGGGAGGACCTGGGAAGAGGTGAAGACCGAAGAGGGGAGGGTAAAGGGAAAGACCCCACGTGGTCCCCGAGCTGGGGGATTCTTGAAGGTGGGAAACGGGAGAATATGTAGTCAGATTGGCAGAGGGGTCGAGTCGAGCTGAGCTGGCTCAGCTTCTGCTCAGGTTGGTGAGAGAAAGGGAAAGCTTGCTCGTTTCCCCTCCACGTTGCATTCTTTTGCCTTCGCCTTTCATCTCTCTCTCCCCTTTCTTTTTCTTTTCTAACTAGGTTAACATGATCGAATTTGCAGATGTAATTGCCTCAATTTTTGTTTTGTAAAATATATGGTAAGATTAGAATTATCTGTTTGAGAGTATATATGTACTTTTACTTGAAAAAAAAGATGCTTGTTATGTGGTTCTAAAGAAAAGGTGATTTATCAACCATTATTGCTTTAACAACCAACTAATTATATTATTAGGTTTTACTAATAAGAAGTAATCTAATTCCATTGTTAGTATCCATTCATGCCTAGCTACATATTTTGTGCTCAACCTTGTAATCTCAACTAACATTGCTACATTAGTATTCATGAAGTGATATAATGTATTTACTCAATTTGGAATATACCCATCAAAATGGTATGTAGTAGCTAATCAACATATGATGGGAAAAGCAGAAAGAGTTGAATCCAACACCACAAAAAACATTCAGAAACACTTAAAAACGACACTGAATCAATCGATATCTTTTCAGATTATTTCCTGAAAACTGATTTGATATATAATTAAATCCCAATCAAATCCTTCTGCCTCTTCTGTCCTGATCGTTTGCAAACATAAACCGGCAGGATAGCAATAAAAATCATTCAAAACACCCACCAGAGCAGGACCCATTGTAGAACTGGAGCCAGCCAGTACAATGCATAGAAAATCCAAAAACACAAGAAAGAAAAATGAGAAAAAGATCTTTCCCCAGAGACGCCAAACTATGAGTCAGGAACTCATTTCCTCATAAGTATCTAACAGCGGTAACAAAGTGTTGGTATTATTAATTACTGGGAACAATCAAATAATAAAATAATAAGGGGTAGGGAAAAAGCACTGCAAAAGGAACAATCGGCAGCCTGACGGTAGCCCTTGAACTGTGACATCAGCCTGGCCTACTCTCAGTTGCACAGAAACTCGTTTTTAGGGTCCCTAGGTTTCTTGCTTTCTTTTTTGTGTGTATGTGTTGTGTTGTAGGGGTTGTCTCTTCATTTATGGGGGTCACATCCTTCTGATGCAACGATCTCTTTTCTTTTTCGTTTTAATCTTTGGAGAGATAACGTAGCTGTCCTGAACCTTGCCTGTTTCAATTGACTGAACTGTCCTCTACGTGGAAACCCTGCCCTTTCATGGAAATCACCAGACTAGCGCTGGTTTTTGGCCCTTGTGTGATGTGGCTCGAGTGAGAAAGATGAACCACATTGCTGCCGCTGGCTACTACTGCCACTGCTGTTCATTTCAACTTGGTAAAGATTCATCTCTAAGTTGTCCCCATGTAGCTGAAAATACGGAGAGAAAATAGTGTTGCGAGCAAAGAATAGGGAAGCAAATTGATGGAAGTGAAATCACACCTTATTATTGTTAGCATTGTTCACCAAACCTTTTTAATTAGAGGTTGGGGTTTAGATCTTAATTTTGTTTCTCCACCAATAGATGATGAAAAAGAAATAAAAAACTGAAATTGTAATAATGCTGGGGTTTATGTACTTTAATCCACAGGTGTAACAGATTATTCTTACTGTAATCATCACCTGAGAAGACTTAATTTGCTATATTGATCACCAAGGAAAGGATGTCAGTTGGGGTTTCTCATTTTTCTTGGTACAGATCAATGATGGTCAGGTTGATTTTCTTTCCTGTGAAAATATAATTCTCCTATGAACTGTGATGATTGTATTACCTAGAATAATCATAATTGTCCTTTGAGGGGGGCATCTGTTTTATCATGAAGGTTGTTATTTCATTGTATTAGGCTGGGAATCAAATACTATTCTGATTCAAGCATTTTTTTTTGTTACTGTACATTCAACTTTTTTACAGGTTTTCCCACAAAAAGAAAGGAGAATTGATTCCATGACCACATGATTGGATCTGCTTACTTTATAACTATAAATTTTTGTTCACTTGAATTTTCTTTGGCCAAAAATTGTTCTAAAAGCATTTCCAGTTCAAATTCTGCAGAGTTGAAATATTTTTTATAAAAGGATAAAATAAGATAAATTCATATAAAATTATGTATTTACGTTTGATATATGATTGCAACGTTTGTGCTGATCGACTTATTGAAAATCAAGATTAAGTATCAGTTTCTGATACATGATCAAATTTTATTTGAAAGAATAAACAAAAGAATGTTGAATTTGATATATGCTACATGTGTAAGGATGTAACATTGGTATTTCACTTGCAATCATAGGGACTCATGGGCCACTATGTCTAGCATTTGAAAGTTGAATTTGAGATGCTATATGTGTAAGGATGTAACATTGTAATTTCACTTGCAATCATAGGGATTCATAGCCCACTATGTCTCTATCACTTTCTTACAACTTCCAAACAATAAATAAATAAATAAATGTGTTTCATTTTCACAAGTCAGATTGACCATTCATGTGCTTGATGATATGAAAGCATCAAAAAAAGAAGAAAAAAAATGATGGGTCCGCTTTTCCTTTGCCCCTTTGATTTGGAATTTGCCCAAACACATGAAAGAAATTGACAACCACACACTAAATTCAAGTATAGTCATCACATACAAATCCAAGAGCAATAAGGGGGGAGAGAGAGAGAGAAAGTGATGGACAAGTGAGTTTGGAGAGAATGAGAAATTCCCACATTTGGTAAAAAAAATAAAGAAGAAAAAGCAAAGATTAATGGCCTCTCATCTCTTCTGCCTCGTGGGGAACAAGATGGACAATCAACTATATTATCAAGCAATTGCAATTTTTGCACGCTCCAAATGAAAAGAAAGGGAAAGGGAAAGGGAAAGGGGGTGGCTAGTAGTACCCCACGATAATCCTTTGGTAATGGAATTGACAAAAATTATGGAGGTGTTGGGGGTGTGGGTCATGGCCATGGGGGGCAAGGAGGTGGGCTGGCAAGCGTGAAGTGAAATAGGGTATGATGATAATTTGGCTGGAGAATTATGATGAGCCCCTAATGGGGAAAAAATAACAAAGAAAAAAAGAAAGAAGAAGAAGAAGAAGAAGAAGAAGGAAGAGGAGGAGGAGGGTATGAATTGACTAATAATGGTATGAAATTGTAATTAATGTTATCTAAGACTGCATTGAGCAGAATGAGTTGCATGGCTAGGAGGAAAATGATGGGTAATTAATGTACCAAAAAGAAAAAGAAAATGATAGTTCAATCCCTATATTTTTTATGATTAATTAAGTTATACACGTTACCAAACCCATAAGTAGATGCATGACTAAGTCTTTTCGTCTTTAAGCAGTTACGAAACAGTCACTTCTTCCCATTACTTTTAGATATACTCTAATCATCGTTCACATATATATAATTTTTATAATTCACGAGTAAATCAATATACAAATACCAAATATAAAAATAATAAACTCTAACAATTAGGCCCAGTTAATTTCTCTTCTCTAATGGGGCTTGGGCTGTTTTCTTTTTGGACATGTCTGAAATGTTCCCAGGCCCTGCATGGCTACCTAGCCTTTCAGCCTTCACGATCCAAGAACCAAGCGGAAGTAAGCCCACGTTTGGACCACTATTTATTTACATAGTGGCAAAACTTAGATCGATCACCAATTTTCTTTGCAAATTCTGTTGGTTTGGATGATACAGTAGTCAAAAATCAACGCAGCCTCGCTAAGATGAAGAACAGAGAGTTTCGTCATACTGCCATGGACCAAGCCTACAATCATCACCTTCTAATTGAATTCAAACCTACATTATAGAGCGAGGAGAGATTCAAATTTGGCTACCTATTACATCACCAAATGAAGGGAAAAAAAAAGAACTAATATTACCTCGTAATGACTAGGTTCTATTATCGTGCAAAAGATATGTTAGATCTATCTATATTGAATTTTGTTGAAGAGTTTGCAAAAGTATTAACTTTACGAATATTGACGGATCTAAAATAATGCATAAGAAGTGATTAAAAAGTAATCATATAAAATTATGAATTTATATATATTAAATTTTATACATATAATAATAATAATAATAATAATAATTAAAAATTAAAAAATTAAGAGGTAACGAGTGCCATCACCCACTACCACTTTGACTTTGTCATTATTCATGGATTTTATACACAAATACAATATTTTCAATAAAAATTTTTAAACTATCATCTCATTAAAAATGTGTCATTTATCCTATGATTTAGAGTTTTCATTACCAATCCATGACACTACTTATATATGATTAATTGATTATCATTAGAAGCGCGGTGGCAAATAATGGGATGAGACTTCGAATTGGAATATGGACAAGGAAGAAGTTTTCAGCCATGAAAATGGGAGGAAGCTGGAAGCTTCATGCCTAATGGCTTGAACTTGGAAGGGAAAGAAAAAGGGGAATCCAGTCTGAGCAAGGCAGCGAAGGAAAGGCAAATTTCCATAGTAGGCAATGACAAACTATTGTTCGAGATCAGATATTCCCTTGGGAGTTGGGAGAATTAGGAAGACTTTGGCGTCAACCATTCATATTTGCACGTTCTGGTCTATTGAATGTAGGCTCAACCGTAAATAACGGGAAGATAAGGTTGAAATTTCAATGCTACCATAAATCGTGGGAAGGAAGGTATAATTTTTTGAATGCTTGAATTCATTTCACCAACTCTTGAAAATTGAAGCACATATCGAACGATATCGAAAGTTTCAAGTACAAAATCTTTTGACCTTCTCTTCGATAATTTACCGAGAGAAGCAGGCTGTATAGCAGATGATTTGGCAAAACTAGAGTGGCTCGAGCTGTAGATTTTAATGCTGTTTTATCATGCCGGGATGGGTTATGGTTACATAGAAGAAGTCAACAGAGAGATTGTTATCGAACCCTATCTCCAACTGCTCTCCAAGTAGTACATAAAAAAACAATGTCATCAGTACTGAAAGTTTAGGGAAGACTTCAAGAGTTTGGAAAATTTATATAAATAAATGAAAATTTTAAATAAATATCTATTCAAGTCTATAATCTTTCAAATCACAAACTCCATGCGACGTTACATTTACATTTCAGCATCATGGTAAGGAGCCGTTCAGGAGCGGGCAGCCGACGTTCAATAGCAGACCTTTCATAGCAAACAACAATAAAGTTTGCTGGAAATTTTGTTCGATATTAGATATTCCCTTGGGAATTGGGAAAACTTAGGAAGACTTTGGCGTCAAATAAATTACGAGTGCACCGTTTGGTCTATTTAATGTGACTTCAACAGCTTTGTCCGATTGATCAATTTCCACACAAAGTTATCAGAAGACTTTGGCGTCAATTACTTTGTCCGATTTGTAACTCCCATCCGCACAAAGGGTTTCTGTTCGAATCCTCTACTGCATTACTCCTTCGAAACCCCGTCTATATATACATTCATTGGAGAATCCATTTCCTCATCCCATATCCAGCAACCGGACCCTTAATTTAGCTTTGTCAACATGGAAAACATGCTGTTTTTAGCCTCACTTTCCTTCTTCTTCTCTATAATTTCCACTCCTTCACTCTCCAACGCCATCTCCAACTGCAACGGTCCATGCCGAGACCTAAATGACTGCTCGGGTCAGCTCATTTGCATACGAGGCAGGTGTGCTGATGATCCTGATGTCGGGACTCACGTCTGCCAAGGAGGCCGCCCCACACCTCCGGGAAACAAGTGCCAGCCCTCGGGCTCTCTCCATTGTGACGGGAAGAGTTATGTCACTTACACATGCTCACCTCCAGTCACATCCTCCCACGAAAGCTCGCTTAACAAACAATGATTTTAGCAAAGGTGGCGACGGAGGGGATCCGTCTGAATGTGATAGGAAGTACCATAACAACTCCGAGCTTATAGTGGCGCTGTCAACCGGGTGGTTTAAAGGTCGGTCAAGGTGTGGGAGGATGATAAGGATTACTGCCAGCAACAGGAGAAGCGTGACGGCTAAGGTGGTGGACGAGTGTGACTCGATGCATGGGTGTGATAAAGGGCATGCGTACCAGCCACCTTGTGGAAATAATATTGTTGATGGGTCTGATGCAGTGTGGAGTCGCTTGGGGCTCAACAAAGCTGTGGGGGTCGTGGATGTTACCTGGTCCATGGCATAGGGTTTAAGGACTTAAGGAACATTTTTATGTTCAAAATTAATACTATTACTATGATAAACTATTAAATAAGGTCCAGTGATTTGATTGGGTGGACATGGTCCTTGTCCATGGCCTCTGTATCATACTGAGCTGGGAGTTGTGATTAAATGAAAGTTATTAGTTTCTTTGCTCTGGATTGTATATAATAATTCAAAAGTAACATATAAACAATGCCCATAACTCACCACAACTATCTGGAAAAGGTACTTCAAATTAATTTCGTTTCTTCAAGACTGATAAAACACCACTGTTATATTCCTTCATGCACAGATGTTTCTAGAGTCTTAAGTAGAAGAGACAATGTGTCATTCATGGAATTATATCGGTTTGCTGGAAGGATTTGGCCCTGATCATCGAGTAGATATTTCTTCAGGAAAGACAGACTTTGGCGTCAATTTATTGAATGTTCAGGTCCTAAATCTATCTCAATGTTTCTTTCTACATATATCATCAAATTTGTTAAGCTCCAAACTTTGGAGTTCTTTCAAACCTATGCATATCATTACCTCTCATACACAATTTTGTTACTCTCTCATGGTTAATTGAAGCATATATCAAACTATATCGAAAGAGTTAAGTGCAAAATTCTTGGTCTCTCCTTCAATATCATGTACGAAGAGAAGTAAATAATATGACAGATGATTTGGTACAAGCAATAAAGAGAGAAATTCAATATCTGTTAAGTACTAGTACTTCTTTTGTTTAAGCTGCATCACATGATCAAGTCATGCATGCAACTTGGCATTGTATTCAATTAATTCAACTTTATAAATTGAAGGTCAAACTCTAAGAACAGAGTTCTCTGTTTCTTTAGTCTGGATCATAATCAGTTAAAGAAGTTCAAGATCAGTGGCCATAATTAAGGTTTTTCACTTGATAAAGATTGATGCAAGATTATATTTTTGTTATAATTTCTTCATGCAGGGATGGGTTATGGTTACATAGACGAAGTAAGATCCACAAGAAGTCAACAGACAGATTCTTATCGAACCCTATCTCCAACGGCTCTCCAAGTTGTACATAGAAAAATAGTGTCATCAGTACTGAAGTTCGAGGAAGACTTAAGACTTTGGATAATCTAAATAATATGGCGGCAAGAATTTTCAGACATCAAAGAAGACTTTTCTGTCCAAATCCTTCTATAAAAACATTGCACAAGTTCTCCTTTCAATCCCACATCCAACCAGGTATCAGATAAACATGGCAAAGACCGTTTTCTTAGCCTCTCTTTCCTTTTTTTTTATTATAATTTCCTCGCCCTGGCTTTCAAATGCCATATCTCAATGCAATGGTCGATGCCGAGACCTCAATGATTGCGATGGTCAGCTCATTTGCATCAATGGCCAGTGCAACGACGATCCTGATTTGGGCACTCGCATCTGCGGAACCCCCTCATCTCCGAGCCCTGGGACCAATTGCAACCCCTCGGGCTCCCTTCGGTGCAACGGCCAAACTTATCCCACCTACATTTGTTCCCCTCCCATCACATCCTCCACGAAAGCTCGTTTAACAAACAATGATTTCAGTGAAGGGGGCGACGGAGGGGCTCCATCTGAATGTGATGACAGGTATCATAGCAACTCCGAGCGTGTAGTGGCGTTGTCCACCGGGTGGTATGCCGGCGGGTCAAGGTGTGGGAAGATGATAACGATCACTGCTAGTAATGGGAGGAGCGTGACGGCTAAGGTGGTGGATGAGTGTGACTCGATGCGTGGGTGTGATGAAGAGCATGCATACCAACCACCCTGTAAAAACAACATCGTCGATGGGTCCGATGCAGTGTGGACTGCTCTGGGTCTCGATAAAAACGTGGGGATCGTGGATGTGACTTGGTCCACGGCATAGGGATTCAAGAACAATCTTATAAATAAACTTTAAACATTTGAAGTTTGATCATATAGAAATAAAGACAAAAAAATAAAGTTTGCTTCAATAGGGTAGAAAGTTTTTCTGTTCTATACCAACAAAAGAAGGCGACAGGGTTCAATAAGATCTTCACGGGATCACTGTTCCTTGGTTTTCCACCTATTTGACAATGACAATGCCATCACTGGTATTCCAACACTGTTCCCATCGTGTTGCTTAACTATCAACATCGAACAACACTGTCCCCTTTCCTCTAGCAATGGAAAACATCTTTTGTTTTTTTAGGTATATTTATTGCCCTAGAATTGAGCAATCAATGACTGGCAAGCACCTATGGCAGTGCCAAGAAGTTGTGATTTAATGGCTAGTGTCAGCATTCTCCACCAACAAATTAATGATAAAATATAACTGACCAAATCTAGCTGATGATAAAATTATAAATTACACATACAGAAAGAAAGTATGTCAAATAAATTCATTAATTTGTTGTTTAGTTGCTATTTGATATGTTTCACAGTTTAATTTAATTTGTTTTCTTACAAATTTGTGCTTTCTTCCCTTTTATTAAATATAAACTAAAATAAAATATTAACATCTTAATTTTTTTTATCTATTTTTCATGTACTGATAAATTTGAATGAATAATCAATTCATCATG
The DNA here is from genome assembly GCF_000208745.1 of Theobroma cacao. NCBI lineage: Eukaryota > Viridiplantae > Streptophyta > Magnoliopsida > Malvales > Malvaceae > Theobroma > Theobroma cacao. Next base: position 37,616,319 of record NC_030858.1, read on the forward strand.
TAATATTTTAAAATAAGATAAAACCATATAACAAGTATTGTCGAAAAACATAAAGATGTTAACATTGCAAAAAGGGTTAGTAAAACTTTTTTTAAAAAATATTTTAACATATATTTAATCAAAATCTCTCTACCTATGAACTTTATAGTACAAACTCTCCTTTCGATCTTAACTTCAATTATTGGAAACACTAAAATTTTAATATAAAATATATCAAAACAAAAATTTTTATTTTAATTTTTTTAAAAATTAAAGAGAAAGGACCGTTTAGAGGCGGATAAAACAATACAATTGCAATGAAGTTTCAGTTTCTTTATTGCTCGTAAATTAGTAGTAGCACCCGAAACTAACAGATTGCATGGGTTTGGGCTCAAAATAAATTCAAATCATTAAAACCTATAAGAGCCCAGATTTGGGTATGAGTTAAAACAGAAGGGCTTGGAATTTCTGAATCTGCCGGGTCACTGCTCTGGCTTCTACAAGCCCAATAAATTCTAATTTTACTCCTTGAAATTGATTTGGGTGGTTGTGAGAGACTGGGGGCTGACCTTGTTAAGGACAAAACACACCTTTACCGACTGGACTCGGAGCCTGGGTGTTAATTGTGACCTTGCAAGTTGCTTTCCAATTTGTCCAAGGGCTGCAATACCCATCATTGACAGCTATAGCTTGGTTGAACTGCCGCTGGTCCTTTCTCACTTCACCTAGAGATGAACAATGCATCCGCAATATGCAACCCCTTTTGGTCAAAACTCTGACCCCTCTCAATCCTCATCCTTCCAGTCCAAATTTTAACATTCAACTGGTTTCATAGTAAACACCATTGTTTGAAAACAGCAGTAGTTTACAATTGACTTTCATAGATTGTGAGAGGGAGCCTGACAAAATTTTGTAAGAAACGTGCGAGACTTCTTGTTGTTGCGTCAAGACAAGGGTCGAGTATCCAAGAAACCAAATTAGTGTCAGGTCGGCACATCAAGGATCAAAAAAACAATTGAAACTTGTGTTCTTGACTGGTTTTTTTTTTTTGTTTTGTTCGGTGATATGAGGTCTCCATTTGTTCCTTGAATGGATCTGAAGACTTTGGTTTAGACTTTGTCATATGAAATGCTAAACCAAAACATCGTTGGGTGTCGGAGGACAGATCAGACAGCTTAATCCTTTGATATAAAGAACAGAAATCTCGTATTGAAACTCTGTACAAAGGCCTCCCTGCAGGGATTGAGGCAGTACACCCCTGGCAACCTAAAACAACTATATATCCAGGGTGGCTGAGACAAAGAGCTTAAAAAGGCCCCGTTGCCTATGTGATCATAGACCACAAAAACAACATTGAGCAAAGCCATCAAGACAGACACAACTCAGAGCAGCTCAAGACACAGAAATCTTGTATGTCACCAAGTGCTTGCTGTCGAAGTGAATCTAAATAAGACGACCGGTTGGCTTCACCATGCATGTTCCCCGGCATGCTTTTAGCCCAATGTCCCTTGATTAAATACGATTCGCCAGCACCTGTCAGAACAATTTCTGTGCTGGTTTCGTCAAAGATGAGAAGAAGCCGCCAAGGTCTGGGCATTCCCAGCACCACTGGCGCTATCAAAGTGAGGGGGAAAGATCCAGTTTACCCAAAGTCAACTCTTTTTTTTACTAAATAAAATGGGATAATCATATCCAAAAATCAGAACTTTGGGGTTGACTTTTTAATTTGAGGGTTAACCCAAACTCCATTTCTTAAATTTTATCTTTTCTTGGTCAATTTTTTATTAAAATTAAGAATATTTTTATAAATTTATTATATAATTTTAACGGTATAATTTTATAAAAATAGAATTGATTTGTACGGTGTTGATTAAAAAAATCATATATATAACAAAAAGTAAATAAAGACTAGCAATAACCACAACAATAATTATAAAAATATGTATACAAGGACAAGTAAATCTATTACTACTGCTAGTATGAATGGGTAAACAAATTTCAAAAACAATAGGACTATTAGTTCACCTATCTTAGAACTTATTTGGCCTAATTTTTTCTAAATTAAAGCTATTATNTTGATAAAATTTTTTTTATAAATTATAATTTTGTTAAAATTATTATAGATGATATTTTTTAAAAAATAATATTATAATTATTTTTAACAGATGAGGAAAGTTTTGGAACAAAAATAAAAATTTTTTTGTATTTGTCAAAGAAGAGGAAAAAAAAAGCTCCTCACAAGGGGTTTTTTGAAGTTTTTTTTTTTTAAATTTATTCTTAAAAAAATTACTTTTTTTTTAAATTTTTAAAATTTTTGTTTGACTTGATTTTTATTTTAAAAAAATAAATAAATTTTAAAAAAAATTAGACCAAACAAGCACTTAATCAGCTGTTTAAAACCAAAACCTTCCCAATATTTCTACAAAGTTTCATGAAGAAAAAGCATAAAATTCAAAGCATTGTACAGGAGATTGCTTTGATTCCATAATACGCATTTAAGCACCAAGCTCCTAGCAGTCAAGCCTTTTTGCAATGTCCCATCAAAGTGGAAAAAAAGGAAGCTTTATCCCACACATTCACGTAAACTATTTTTCTTATATTATTTTATTTGCACACATGGAAATTTAGCAACTAACCAATTTCAACCTTTCCCCTTAATCTACTCTCGAGTTCATCTTTCTATTATCAGTTATAAATACCGAAAATCGATTGAATCAATTGAATTAATTGAACTAAATAAATAATTGAATTGAATTGATCGAATTCAATTAATTAATATTCACGTTAGTTATTAATTTAATTAAAAAAGTAAATAAAACCTTTTTATTTGTACCAAAAATAATAAAAAAAAGTCTTATCACACCAAAGTTGACTTTTTTTGTCCAAAAATATTTACCCTTTACCTGTCATTATCATGTCATGCCAACTTCTCCATTATTAATGATCGATTTATATTATATAAATTAGTTTATATTCTTAATATAAGATTTATATTATTAATATTTGATTTTTTATATTGATTTGATCGTTAATTATAAATATCAAAAACCGAATAAATTGAATAAAATAATCAATTAAAATCGATTGATTCAATTGATTTATTAGATTAAAATCGATTAATGATCGTTCATAATTGTTAGTTTCAATTTTATTGAATATATAAAGCTCTATGGGAGTAGGGCCTACTCCTTTTTAGGCCGAAAAGGGTGACCCTGTGCCTTTAATTTTATAAATTCCGTATTCAAAAGTACCCAAGCCCGAAATTTTCCACAATTTCCTAGGGAGAATCTGACGAGTTATCCTGCGCTGCTCCGTATGCGCAGGTTAGCAGCAGCACCGCCTCTCCTTTTCTCGGCCCCACCGCGTCGTCCATACCCCGTCATTATTCACTCTTCTTCTTCGACGAATTCCCGTTCAAAGCAAACTCACCCATTTTTTTTCCTTTTCAATTTTGTCGTCCTCTTCTATGCGAAAAACAAAATGGCAGCCAAAGCCTATCTAGTATGAATGGGAAAACAAATTTCAAAGACAATATGACTATCAGTTCACCTATCTTAAGCAGCTGTTTAAAACCAAAACCTTCCCAATATTTCTATAAAGTTTCATGAAGAAATAGCATTAAATTCAAGCATTGTGCAGGAGATTTCTTTGATTCCATCATACACATTTAAGCACCAAGCTCTTAGCATTCAAGCCTTTTTGCGTTGCCCTGTCAAAGAGGACAAAAGGAAGCTTCATATTCACGTGAACTATTTCTTTTTTTTATCAAAATATCATTTTATTTGCAGCGTGGAAATTTAGCAGCCAACCAATTCCATTATCATGTCATGCCATGCCATGCCAACTTCTCCATTATTAATACTAGATTTATATTATATAAATTAGTATATATTTTTAATATAAGATTTATATTATTAATATTTGATTTTTTTCTATTAATTTGGTCGTAAATTATAAATATCAAAAACCGATCAAATAAATTGAACAAAATAATTACATTCAAGTATTTAATTAATTAATTAATACATCATTTTTACTTAAAAAATAAAATTTAAATCCCCTCCCCCAATTATAAAAAAAAAATAAACAAGATAATTGCTGGTTTCAGTTTTATTGAATATATAAAGCCCTATGGGAGTAGGGCCTACCCTTTTTTAGGCCGGAAAGGGCCATCCTGTGCCTTTAATTTTAAATAAATTCTGTATTTAAAAGGACCCAAGACCGAAATTTTCCACAAATTCCTGGGGAGAATCTAGAGTTATCCTGCGCCGCTCCACATGCGCAGGCTAGCAGCACCACCGCCCTCTCCTTTCTCAGCCCCACCGCGTCTTCCTTATCACCGTCGTTATTCCACTCTTCTTTGAACAATTCCCCTTCAAAGCAAACTTACCCAGTTCTTTTTTTTTTTTTTAATTTCGTCGTCCTCTTCTATGTGCAAAAACAAAATGGCAGCGAACGTGTCGGAACCTACACCATCCCGAACTCCACGAACTCGGCCGAGTCAGTCCCCTCGAGATTCACGAACTCGGCCGAGTCAGTCCTCAAGTCCTTCCACTTCTAACCCCAGCAGCGCAGCTTACACTTCCACTTCATCTTACGCGAAAGGGACGTCGTCGGGGACTTCAGTTTCAAGCCGGACTTCACTCTCAAGCCTTCGAGAATCCCTCTCCGAAAATCCTCACATCTACGACATAAGTGAAATTCGAGCCGCCACTAACAACTTCTTAGCCAAACGCTACTCCTCCTCTTCCTCCTCCGCCGCGTCCACCGCAGCTTGTTGGCGCTGCAACCTCCGTGGCCGTGACACCGTCGTTTTCCAACGCAAGTTCCGCCGCAAAATCCAAACTCCTCAACTCAAAGAACGATTATCCGTCATTTGTAGAAGCCATCACATGAGTATAATCAAACTCCTCGGAGCTTCCATCTCAGGTGATCACATTTACCTCGTTTATGAGTTCATCGAAGGATCGAATCTTGTTGATTGCTTGAGAAACCCTAGGAATCCAAGCTTTACTGTTCTCTCCATGTGGATTTCGAGAATGCAGATCGCTACTGACCTCGCTCACGGCCTCGATTATATTCACAATAACACCGGATTAAATCTCAGCATCGTTCATAATCATATTAAGAGCAGTAGCATTATCGTAACGGAGCCTTCTTTTAATGCAAATATTTGCCATTTTGGAACGGCACAGCTTTGCGGCGAAACGGACGAGAATGAAAGGCGAGAACTCAAACGCGAAACAGAAATCGAAGAAGTGCTCGAAGAAGGTGACGCCGCGAGTTTAAGGAAATTGAAGAGATCCGACAGTGGAGAGAGGCAGTTCGAAGGAGCTAGAGGCTACATGTCGCCGGAATTCAGATCCAGCGGCGTCGCGACACAGAAATCCGATGTATTCGCCTTAGGAGTGGTGATTTTGGAGCTGTTGTGCGGGGAGGAGCCGTTAAAATACAGGTACGACAAAAGGACCGGTGATTTCGTACGGACGTCGGTGACGGAGACGGCAGCGGCGGCGGTGGAGGCAAGGGAAACGCTGAGGAGGTGGATGGACAGGAGGTTGAACGATTCGTTTCCAGTTGAGGTGGCGGACAAGTTGATTCGTCTAGCGTTGGATTGCGTACACGTGGATCCAGATAAACGGCCGAGCATGGGACGCGTGGCAGGGAAGATTTCCAAGCTTTATCTGGAGTCCAGGATTTGGTCGGATACCGTCAAACTTCCGACTGGAATCTCGGTCTCCTTGGCGCCCAGATGACTTGGAAACATTGCGGCTAATTTATTTAATATTTCTTTACTTTTATTTTTATTTTTTAAAATTTTATGTCATTGTTATTATTTGATTTTGTAGGTAGACTCAAATTGATCTTGACAGAAGTGGAAAAATACAAAGATATTTCCGTTTTTTTATTCCATGAAAAATACAGGTGTCCAATATTTTTAATATAAAATGTAAAAAAATTTAAATTAATTATAATATAGATGTTGATATTCTTATTAAAACATAAAAAATATAATATAAAAAAGTAAATACATTAAATGTTAAAAAATAAAAAATATATTTTGAAATATTTAAAAATTTCAAATTATGTAATTAGGACATATATTTGGTCAAAATGATAAATTTCAATCATCTGTAATAATTTGTAAAGATTAAATTAATTTAATTTTTAAAACTGATAATGTTTGTTTAATTATTAATTATGTTCAAATGTTTCTGTTATTTAAATTGTTACAATATTTGAATATTAATATAAAATAATGTAATATTGTTTGTGGTTTGATATCTAACCTTCCCATTAAAGTGGTAAGCAATATGTTAATAAAAGAAGGGTGGCTGACTGGATGGCTGAATGGGTCTCAGCTGATACGATCTTATCTGAAAGCTTCCGGTTTTATAGACATGGAATTGGAATTCAATGTCCATTCTTTTTGAAGTAGTCTTTTGCATTATTGATTGCTTTGTGGAAAAAGGAATCTTACAGGGATTTCCTTTCTAGACTTTTGGAATTAATCAAATGGGAATGCAGTAGTAACCGAAGACCATGAAAATATTTTCGAATTCTTGGTACACGAGTGGGTTTGATAGCTTCATCTGATAACATCGCCGAACACGCCAGAGTCTAACTGGCAATTATTTGCTCAAACAATTCTGATCAGAAATCCAGAATGAGAAATTTTCTCTTTTCTTTCATGCCAAACAAAAGGAAAATTGGAAAAAGAAAAACAATTTGTTTACATTGCTAACAGATACTGGAATTCAAAGTCGTATGGTATTTTCTCGACGCCGATGGATATCTTGCCACTGTTGTGGCTCCTGAAGCAGTCCACCATTGATTTCCTTAATGACCCAGATGTAGGTAACTGCTGGCATACCCACTGGACCAATGAGTTTATGTCCATTGCGAAATCAAACATGTTTCTGAGCAGAAGCTCAGGGAATGCGATCTTCTTTGTGTTGGTCACCACAACCGAAGCTTGCAGGTACTCTAGTTTTGATTTCTCCAGTTCAGCTGCAACTCCATCAGCGGTGTATATTCTTACCTGTCAAGGAAAATTTATCTCAAGGGGCAGGTAGATTTGCTATGGAAGAGTTCCAAATTTGATCAACTAAACTTACCGCTGGAGAAGATCGAGTTCCACAGCACAGAGCAAATGTGACATTCGGATCCGTTAACTCGAGTCCATAAATTTTGCGGACAATGGCTTCTTGGTCTTCCTTGTCGCCCTTTTGATAAGCCTTAAAAGAGAAATCATGGTGAGACTGTCAAAGTAGAACCAAAGACAGTACCTCTATCGAGCATAGGGACAGTAAAATGTACCTCTTTGATGTTGGAAGGTGCTGGTTTCCTCAGAATATAGTGTTCCATTGCTTGAGCACTTATTGTGTTGCCTCCAACGTTAAGAGTTGCCTGACATAGCTTATTTTGTCAAAGATTAAGCCATACTCTGATATCTATGGACATTCCACTTCCATACAGAAACACTCAGGAAACTAATTCGGGATGTACCTTGTTCATCAGCGTCAGAAATTTTTCAGGAGTATTAGGCACACCATATTGTAGATAACCCTGTAATAGTAAAACAAGTAGACATATGTATCGTGAGGAGTTTCAATAAAAAGGCAGCAGTGGAACGTGTGTAATGCTACCCTGAATCATGATATAAGCTCTGCGATTAGTGTAAGATTAAGCACAAATCATCAAGCAAAGACCTCTCTCAAGATGGCATAAACAAAAGGAAAAAAAAAATAGCTTCTTTTCCATACTATACATGCATGATACAGGCATTGTACATGTTGATCCAGAATGCTAATTTCTGGTGGTAAGTCAACGCTCTCAGATCCACCTTCTGGAGATTGCTCATAAAGACCCTGCAGATGGAAAACAGAGAAATGATCAGAATTTGTCTCTTCTTTGTTCTCTTGCTTAGGGGGTGATGTTAAACGCAATTCTGAAAATTGTATATGAATGTCCATCAGAACTTGACAGATGTATCCCGTCCGTGCCTGTGAAGTTCTTGCGCCATACCTTAGCTTTTTAAGTAAAGGAATAGAACTTGAACTCGAAATGCATTTTGGGTCCATAGAGCTGGATGTGAATACGACCAGGTTCTTGTAAGGGCCAATGTCCCTTGGAATAGACTCTTCCATATCGAAGATACCATATGGATCTTGTTGCCTTGATTCCTTCTGTAAAGCAAGACTTGACTTCGGATTTAGGGTGTTTTCCACCCTAAAGCTTCTTGAGCTTAAGGGAGTGTTCATAGACCTGGTAAGGGGTCCTGACTTCTCCAGTTCCATTGCTCTTGATGTTCTAAGTAGCCTGACAAATATAAAGTTTAAACACTTCATGATATTCTCAGATAGTTTGTTGGGATGCCAATTCTGACTGTTCTCGTCTGAAAGAAGTGTACTAGATAGAGATTTTGGCGGGAGGTCCCAACTGGACTCTGATATACGTTCCCTTGGCTGAAATAAGAAAATTCAGGATATACAAACTCATAATCATAAAACCTTCCTTTCTTCATTATCAGAATTCATTGCTATAATGCCATTTGACAAGATATAATACTACAAGCTTAACAGAATCTAAGGAGGCCAGGACAGGAAAACTGGAGACTTACCTTAGGTGATGAATATCGATGGTCTCGCAAAGGTGAAGGTGCCTTCAACAAACCACTTTTCCTTGGAATCCTCTCTTGAAATTTAACCTCCCCTTGGTACTGATTTTCTTTCTGATCAGAAAGCACTCTTGAGTTTCCCATTCTCTCATTTAGACTGAAGTCACTTAGAGAATAATCGCCTTTAATAGCTTTGCTTATAAAATGCAAAGCCTTGGTCTCGAAAGCCATCTTTTCTTGGCCGCCTTGCTTTATGGGGTTTTGGTTAGATGTACTGGATGGAAGGCCCTGAAGGTGACTCATTAGACTCCCAGGTTGCCATTGTTTTGATTTTGTTTCCTTGGTGACTTCCTGTTCCTTCGTCAGACCAAGTTGAAGTTGGCTTATTTGGCTTTCTAAACGAGTTATCTCACCTTCAACCATAGCCAGCTCTGCTAAGAGCTCCTTCATCTGTCAAATTCAGGAAAGATGGATAGGTCGGTTATTCAATGCAGTTCTCTATACATGTATGTTCAATGAAATAGCAAGAAGATTACATTGCATATGGTGAAGATCACCACCCTTCAAAGCATGCACAAGTGCCTTGGATTAATTCAAAGCAGCATCCAATCTTTTCTTACCTTTGGAGGAAGAAAATTTGGGATAGAGATGGAAGAACCATCCTCTTGTTGATGTACTCGTGTCAGAATCTCATGCATCTTTTCTTCTTGATTTAGCATTTTTTGAAGCATGGAGACCTATAAATGGAAAAATCATTAACAAAATCATTCATTCATATTTTTCCAGCTGCCAACCCAAAGAAAACTTGACAGAAACGGCAAAAGGTTCTACATATCTTTAAATCATAACATGTCATAATTTACACAACAACAACAGACTGCTAATACCTAGTTAGACATTTGAATCCTTACCAGAGCTCTAAAGTAATTGAAACTAACATTTCTCTGGCTTGCTAACTAAAATGGCTTTACTTGTGTCTAACCTTCTTGATTAAGTTAAGACTAATTCCAACAGGATCCATGGGCTAATATTGCTTTAATTAGGAGAAAGAAATGATATTGCTTACAATACCTTTGAGTACCTAAGAAGAAAATCATCATATGATTTCTGGGGAAAACTAAACTATGAGTTCTAAAGTGAAAAATCAATAAACCATGATGCTCAGATATACTCTAAATCTAATACTGATCAATGAATTCTTAAATCATATCTATATATATATATATATAGCTTGTTTAAGTTGGAGCCATCTCTAACTTAACTCTAACTTAATCATATGGTTACTGATAATTTTTCTGCTAGCCATAAATGATTAATTTATTGCACAGTTGCACTCAAACATTTATGGAGACCCATCACCTATGGATGTATGCAGTTCTTAGTCATAGGCTCAAATGTACATTTTCATTCTTCCAAATGCATGGTAGTCATAGAGTACAATGGAAGAGAATGACAGAAGAACATCCCCATACCTCTCTTTCAAGTGCCTCTCTCTTTTGCTGTCCACTAAGCTTCTTTCTTCTCTGCAATGACAAGGTAAACCAGATGAAAGAAAGACTAGAATAACAGTTACTTTGTTCTTGCTTTAGTTTTCAATATTCAAGAAGCATATATACACCAAAACAATGAAACAGGCCAAACTTACAATCTCCAACGATATGTTATTGACCGACAAATCGCCCTGGCTCGCCATGAATGCCTTCAAGACGCCCCACCAATGCCTGGAAATGGAACATTAAAACCAGGGGTGACCAGGATTTTGATCAAGCTGTGAGTTGGGGGGTAGACCAAAGCTTAGAGCCAAAGGAAGAGTGGCTGGGTTGTTGGTTTTGTTGCAGTTGACGTATTAAGTGTGGAAATATAGTGTATGAGAAGATGAGGAGGAGCTTTCAGGGGTGCGGTTGGTTCAGGGATTGGGCTAACCGTCTCAGTTCAGGGTGGGACATCATGCAGAGAAAACAGCAGAAACGGGCTTCTTTTCTTTCTTTTTTCCTGCTTTGACGTAGCTTGCAATCTTGGTCTTTGGAGGATTACCTTGTGGTTATACCTTCTAGTTGAGAGGTGTTTCGTAATCTATGGCTCTAAGTAGCATTTTTAATAGTAAAAAGTTCTAAGAGTAATGATACTGCCCAAGTGAATTACTTCAAAGCATATTAAAATTTGTTATTTAAGCAATGATTATTTTTGACACGCATTCTATTTCTTACATATTTACCTTGTTGTCTTGTAGTATTTGAGAAAATACTATAAAATAACTAACATTGTTTAATGTTATCCATTTTTGTTGTATCTAGTAAGTTTATCGCATCAAATTTTATGTATATAGCAAGGATAATTATATCGTTAATAACATTTGTTATCAATGAAATAAATAAAATAAAAGAGTAAAGATTGTGTAATTTTATTTTGAGACATTTATTAATATTTTCGAAATACTATATGACAAGTAACATATTTTAATTCGTTAGGAGTCTTATTTTTCCAAAATTAATGAATCTTATTATCAAAATCTTAGTCCATTGATTTTGATGCTTAACTAATTGGTGGGTTAAAATTTTATGTGTTCTCTTAGACACAAGTATATTTGCAAGGCCAAAACATTTCAACAAGACAATTTTTTTTCTTACATTTTTAAAGAGGTGAGTATCCGAATGTCAAATGACATTAATATGAAATTTTTTATATAAAATAAAATTATTTTATTTTAATTCATGACATGTATAATGTGATTATATTAATTAAATATTATATAAACCACTCAACGAGTTAACATTGTTAATTGATAAAAAAAAACGTTACATGATTTGAAAGTTTGATATTAATTTATATAATATATATTTTCAAATATTAATTTTATATTTTTTAAAATTCAAATGTCGTAAATAATTTTTATTCTTAATTAATTGTTGACATAAAATAAGTAGTATTATCGGTAATCAAATTATTAATTTTATATAGTTAAATATAGAAATTTTTTAAATTAATTAAAATTATTATTTTTTTAACTCACGGGATTAGCTCGCCTTAGCTCACCCCAACCCACTGATTTGATGAATTAACCCATTTAAGCTCGATTTTAATATGAATTTAAATTTTCAAACCTAACTTATCTCATATTCAATAAAAAATAAATCGATCCGATAAGCCAAGTCCATTTTGACAGATATAAATTCAATCATGAAGCTCAGTACCTGACCCAAAAACAGGGCCAAAAGCTAGTAAACAAAAAAACTTGGATCAAATCAGACAAACATGATTAAGTTTAATAGGTTAAAATCAAACTAAACTAAACTAAAAAACTAAAATAAATAAATAAATAAAGAGAAAAAAAAAGAAATAGCTGGACAATTGACGGTGTCCGAATGCATCCGATGTCAAGATACGATGTTATTGATATGGAACTCAAGTCTATCGATTTAATGGATCGTATTTTTATATATTATTACTTATTAATTTAATGGTATTAACAATTAATTTATATAATAATTAAATTAAAACATCTTTTGAAAATTTAAGAAAAGTTATTATTTTTTGTGATTAAATTATGGCATTTTTATGCTTTAACAATAGTACTAATTATATAATTTTTTTAATATTAACAATTAATTTAACGTTATTAGCTATTAATTTATATAACAATTAATTTAAAATATCTTTTAAAATTTAGCAAAAGTTATTATTATTTTATAGCCTTAAATTATAATAATTTAACTGAAATTATAAAATATTAATTATTAACTTACCCTTTCTAATTACTAATTTATATAATTAAAGTACAAAAAAAGAGATGCAAGGAAGATGGACGTCAACCTAGGGAAGCTGGATTTGGTTGGTGGCGGTGAAGGGAAGCAAAGGGTTGCAGGAGAGGGAGAGCAGCTATGGTTAGGGAGAAATAGGGAAAAAGTTTGTACAAGCTTTTTTTAATTTATCATGAAATTATCAATGAAAATTCTGTTGGTAAATGTTGAAAACTCTCATCCACTCCACTGACGGAATACTTGGTTGATAAATTCTTTTCATACCAAGACTCATTATTGACATATATTTCATCAGTAATTCTGTGAATAATCATAATTACTAATAAATTAATTGATCGATATATTTGACACCATTAATAATTCGAACTTGCAAAACTTCCTGCAAATTATTTTCAGTATTGGAAAGAATCAAGTCACATAATCTTTTTGCAAATTTTAGGCCTTCTCATCCATGACCCATTGGATCATATTTTCAAGAAATTATTTTAAATTGATGGGCATATTCTAGTCATCTATGAATTTTGATCCCTCACTTTTATTTTATTTTTAAAAAAAATTAAAACAAAAACTTTGTTGATAAAACAGGAAAGGAGAACATGTCCGCAACCATAGAACCAGTGCAGGGTTCCAATTTTGGATAACGACAAACCAATAACCAGCTGTCTACGCAGTCCAAATCACTCACCCCTGACAAAAATCAAAAGAACAGAACGCAACGTGTAACTCAAAAACTAACCCCCACCATCCATCAAACATGTGCCCAACATTTAAAGCCTCATTATCTCATCCCAAAAACTCGCAACATAAAACCAGATAAACAAAACAGACCTCACGGGACATAACAATCACAACATCAAACTTACTGCAAATCACCAAAGGAATCTGGAAAAGTTGTTACTCATCTCGACACCTCCAAGAACATAAAAAATTCCCATCAACAGGGAGACATCAATAGCTTTTCAAAAAATCACGTCTACAAAAAATTAGATAGCACATCCATATTGTAATAAATACACCAAATAATACAAACAATTTCATTATAATCAAAAACCCATAGTATTAGTACATTTCTTTCAAATAAAAAAAATTAATATACTTAAATGTTATCCCAATTCAATCCTATCTCGAGTATAATAATAATAATAAATAATAATAAATAAAATTTTTNGTATTATAATAATAATAATAATAGATAATAAAATTACAATTCAAATCTAAATATAAAAAATTCCCATCAACAGGGAGACATCAACAGCTTTTCAAAAAATCACGTCCACGAGAAATTAGATAGCACATCCAGATTGTAATAAATACACCAAATAATACAAACAATTTCATTATAATCAAAAACCCATAGTATTAGTATATTTTTTTTCAAATAAAAAAAATTAATATACTTAAATATTATCCCAATTCAATTTTATCTCGAGTATAATAATAATAATAATAATAATAATTAAATTACAATTCAAATCTAAATATAAAAAATTCCCATCAACAGGGAATAGCTTTTCAAAAATCACGTCCACAAGAAATTAGATAGCACATCCATATTGTAATAAATACACCAAATAATACAAACAATTTCATTATAATCAAAAACCCATAGTATTAGTACATTTCTTTCAAATAAAAAAAATTAATATACTTAAATATTATCTCAATTCATTCTTATCTTATCTTGAGTATAATAATAATAATAATAAAAATAAAAAAATTACAATTCAAAATCTAAAAGTACTAATTCCTTAATTGAGAAGTGAGTAGCCCTTAAAAAAAATTACAAGTATTCCAAAAAAAAATTAACAAGTGATTTTAAATTTAAATTTTCAGCTTTAAATACCTTAGTAAAAAACAAGAGAAAGATCCTCTTGCTGGTAGTTATTATACCTCTGATCATTCCAGTTGCAGAATCTGCATTGGGGCCATGGGGGTTGGTCCACGTATTGTACGGACTGATGCCTGGTTTTCAAACAGAGAACCCAGAACCATTTGCAGCAAAAAAAAATTTTCATCTTCTCTCAGAAACAAGAAAGCTCACTTTCACGTGACCGAATTAACCATTTTCACCCTTAGGCGATTCTTGAAATCTTGCTTTGCCGCTGCCAAGGCGTCCCGCTCTTCCTTGAAGGAATAGAGTAAGGGGACGACCCATAAACTCTTTCAAAGTCACATATCTTCTTTCTTTCTCGGGTAGCAAGGAGTCGTCCACACGCGCTTGCAGGACAAAAAAATTTTCATCCTTTCCCTTATCGTCCGTTCTTGTCTCAGTCAAGTTTTTCTCAAGGTAATGCCCTTGAGCTTTTGTGGTTTTTGTTTCATTTTTGCTGCCTTCTGATGTATTTTGCTTCATTTTGCTCTGCTTCTCCAGAAAAGCTAGTTCATTTTTTCATCCATCTACTTTGTCCTGGTCAAATTTTCCTGAAGGTAACGCCGTTAATCTTGTGCGTTTTTGGTTTCATTTTTGCTGCATTCCATATATTTTGCTTTGTTTTGCTCTGCTCCATCTTTTAGAAGATTAGAGGAGCTGTTTGGGATGGATTTTTATTTAACTAGCTTTAAGAGGGGTTTTACCCTGTACAATTTGCTAAAGAGAGCTGCGCAACATAGCTTTTGGCAGCAAAGACTAAACAAGAAAGCCTCATCCAGACAGTGACAATGTGCAACAAAAGATCCTAAGCTTGTTACAAAACAGCTTGAACTTTGACAACTAGAAATCAAAAGTAATTAGAGAGTTAATCAGCTCCAAAATGAACACATGATCCGATCCAATCCAATCCAACATAGGTCAACAAAAACAAAAACTTAGATTCCAGCCTAGAGCATGCTTGATTCAACGATCACAGTTCATTGCAAACTTTTCATACCTGGGCAGCCAAAGTTATCCTTGCATTAAGTTTGGTGTGTTTTGATGTACCATGTTTGTGTAAATTTTTTTTTTTTTGAAATGCAAAGTCTTTCCGCTTTCTACAGTCATGAAATATTGCTACAATAGTTCAACTTTTACATAGGCTCTACCACAACTTTGCTGCATGCTCAACAACACTCTAGCAATAGAAAACTGACTGCAGCAGGGGAGGTGAAACAAAACACAGATACCAGTGACTGAGCATGTCCAAGTGATTCTAATCACCATAAAGAATGACAGCAAATTTTTTTTAAATTAACCATTTATATGTTTTGATACATATTGTAACATGGGACCAATTAGTTTGTATTCCAAAAAAATGAATTGCAATTTGAGATTTATCAATTGGGAACTAAGAAATTTAGGACATGATAAATCTAAGCATACACTGCTTCTTGTTCTCTTACATCATATGGGGGTGGCAGTAAATCTTGTACATTAGCACAAAGATCTTCACGGCCAGATGGCACCCCCGCAATAGGTGAATCCAAGACTGAATCAGGCATTGCCACAAGCCTTTCCTCAAAGAAGGATTTCATTGTCGTGCGATGCTGGAAAGCAGAGTCAGCTTTGCGTTTCCACAGACTATTTCCAGGCTCTGAGTTAAAAAGGTTAAGCAGAGGCTCCGCCACCTCTCGGACATTTGGTCTATTATTTCCATTTCTTCCCAAAACAGAGTCGCCATGTTCTTGATACCGTTCAAGGATCTCGCAGCGTGTAAGACCACTGCTTGGTTGACCATATATTGCAGTATCAACATGTCCCGAAGTCTGCCAAGGGTAGTTGTATGCAGCACGTCCAACCACTACACCATGAGCTCCTTCTCTTAGTGCTGCATTGACCTCAACAACTGCATTGATTATTTATTTCTCCATTAGCTAAATTTGATCTTTTGTAGTGTAGATAATGTCTGGTGGTTCTTCATCACGTCAAGGGGGTTTGAAAGCCCTATTGAAAAAGGTAATTCTATTATGAATTTGAAAATTTTCTTTTAAGTTAGGATATTCACTGTATTTCTCAACTATGCTTTTTATTTTCAGAATTTGGATGACAATATTAAGAAAGAGGGACAAGAGTTTATAAATCACTTGAAAAAAAATAGAAATGATGTTCATATTTGGAAGGAGGATGACTTAGAAGAAGAAGAAGTAGAAGCAGAAGCAGCAGCAGTGGCAGCAGTAAGTTGTTTATATTTTAAGACTAAATAATTAGATTTATGTTTGTTAAAATTATAATGGGTTATATTTTTTTTAGGAAATGCAACCAGTTACACAGTATCTGGGATTAATAGTAACACCTGTTGCAATGGGAAATTCTCGTGGTTGGAAGTTATCAGAACTAGGTGCTAATATTATAAGGTATGCTATAAATTTTGTCAAGTTTAGTATGTATAATTGTAAAAATATATATTGATAATCTTTTGTTTTATTCTTGAAAGAGGTATTACCACCTCACTGGTTAATGACATGAGTCATCAAGTTATCCGGCCAAATGTTAGCATCAATCAAATTTATGCTAACGATAAGGAGGTTGAGATTAGGGCTGAAGCAATGAGATGTGAAAACAAAAGCAGCTATACGAAGGTATTAATGAATATGATCTGCATCATTCATTGCTTATGTGGTTCTAAGCGGAAGAGCATCCCTTTGGCTCTGCAACACATGATGTTTTATTTTACGGAATACAAGCTGTTCTGGTAATGTCTTCTTCATCTTTTAAACTATATTTATCTATCTTTCATATTATTTTTTTTAGCAATTAAATGATTTTACAATTATTTTTTCAGGAATCATAGACGGTTTTTAATAAACCATCCCTGTCTGTGGAACTTCTTTAAGGTTCAACAAGTGATAATGAACTTGCGGACGGCTATGAAAGTAAAGCCAACAGACACTCTGATATTAATAGGACTGACTCCAAATATTGAATGGAAGGATGATATTATAAGAATGTTTGAGAACGAGAGTGGTCAACCTTCGTACCAGCAAGGTGCATTCCTTGGAGCTGCTGAAGCAGTTTTTTATTACCGGACTTACAGTGATACTAGTGCTGGTTTTATAATGTTTCTTAGAGCCCTCTACGTTCATGTTTACGAGCGATGGTCTGAACTATATAAACAGAGGCCGATGGGGTCATTTGTGGTTGAGATAGGAAACTTTTTTTATATATTATATCCCACATTTCTATGTCAGCTTGTTTCAAAGCTCTTCTACTACAATGCCTTTAAGAGTTATTTTTAGTTGTATTTTCAAGTTGTTATTAGTATGTAGTAGTTATTAGGATTTGTTTACTTTCAAATATGTTGCTACTCTATTTAGTGTGAAATACTATTATCATGTTAAATATTCAACTTTTATTTCTTCATTTCTATTTTGGATATTTTGAGTGATTGATGTAATAATGTTTTTTTTTTTTTGAAAGTTAGAAGTAATTTAAATTAATCAAATAGTAACCCTGTAATATGCAAAAGGAGGCTCTGACTTGATTTAGAGTCATTGTGGTGAAGTGAATCTGGTATGTCTTCATTTTTTTGTTTACTGTTCTGTGAGATTATTGATGAATCAGCCTTGGACATGTATGGCTTTGCATGTTTGAGAGATTCGATCAATCTGTTTGGAGTAACACGCACTTTGGATCCATCATTCCAGCCTCTTGTAGGCTTTTCCTGAAACATCTGAATAAGATGATTTTTGAATCTTTTTCCTAATTAAGCTCAGATGGGTATTAGCATCACAATCAACTTATTGTATTTGTACTTGTACCACCAGCATAGTTGCAGATGTCTAGCTGCTAAAATGGTTAAGTTAATATCTCTCTCTCCAATCTCATATATAAGAAAATTAAATCTCAATTTATACTGAAATCTCATTGATGATTTAGTAATGCCAACACATGCGACATTATCTAATTTCTTTATCATCAACCTAACACTATATTCAATTGTGGCCTACTAGCCTCATACTTCTATCCATGTACCAAAACGATCCTAATATTTGATTACTGATTTAAGCGTTACATTTTGACCAGGTGAGTTGAGATGTCAAGTGACATAATAATCCAATTATCCTCCCATTCTTTTGGAGCAGAAAAGATTGGAAATTCAGTAAAAAAAGAAAAGCGAGATTGGGTTCTTTAATTTGCCCACAGTAAACTGCGCCTTATAGAAGGAAATGTGGTCCTTACTAACGATTAAAGCCACAAAAAAACAATACTTTTAAACTCAGTTGCTACCAAGATGCCAGCATAGAATCGGCCATAGTCACAATCTTGCAAACAGACGAGCGTTAGTAGGCTTGAACGCCTCAAGAATATGCCAATCACTTAAAAAAGCGTAGTTAAATCTCAATTGTAAATCATGCTTTTAACTTAAAAAAGAAGACAAATAGATTTGGAGTTTTTGATCCTGATTAACTACTAGTTGCATATTATAATCCAATATATTAACTTGACATGCAAGCCCGAAACCTTCCAAGAAATCCGATGACTTGTGGCAGAGAGGATGACCTTTTGCTGTTGGAGTTTGCAATATGAAAGAGAAAGAGAAATAGAAATATTTGGATATTATTGATATGTCACTCTATCCATGGGGACCTTTGGGCAGGCACAATATTCAGATTTTGGAGTGATGACCATCATCAAGTTGAAGCAAAAACCCCTACTGTAAGTGAGAAAAAGAACCAAGAAAAATAAAAAATAAATTACTTTCCTGGTTGATCGTAGCAACGAATATACATATATGCATAGTTTGTATTTTTTAAAATGGAATTATTAACACTGAGAGCTCTATCTCCTTATCCGATTTTAAAATGATAATATTTCATCAACTCTCAGTTTCATTATGTTTATCATTTATTAATTTTTTTAATCAAACAAACTTAATTTTAATCATTATTTTTTAAAATTTTAACACAAATAAATAGAATGATACAAGGAGGGTATTAATTTGATTAGAGGAATTTTCTTTTCTTGGAATGGATTAGAGAGGAAATCTATGGTTTAGAGTATTCCTTACCTCTAATCATCGCAAGTGTCTTAAGTTTTACAAACAAATTGATTAGGAAAATTGAAATTAGTGATACTTTTGTAGACTGCTTAAAGAAATTAAAATACAATTATTTATTTATAAATTAAAATTCAATTTACAAAAATAAAATTATTTGTAATAATTTAGATTTAATAATAAATTCCGATCAACTGATGGAAAAAACTTCAACACCCTTCCTCGAACCAACACAAATCTTCCTCTTATAACTCAACAAACAAAAAAAAAGCAATTAATGTAAGTTTCGTATCATAAAAATTTAAAAGAAAGATTGTTCCAAACAAAAAAAAAAAAGAAATTTAAGAGAAAGAATCCTTTTAAAGTATAACTTGAAATTTGTAAAAATGTACCAGCTCAATAAGTCATTTTGGTAAAAAAAAAAAAAGCCAAAACCAATAATTGAAAAAGATAAGAATTCACCTAGCATTTTAAAAAATCAAATTAGAAAATTAAAAAAAAAACTATAAAAAAGTGCGAGCTCATCCTTTAAGTTTGGGTTAATTCGACCTTTCATTTCATACAACTAACAGTACAAATTAAGAACAAAATAAATCTTATTCACAAAAGTTAAAACGAAAACTATCTCCATCAACTTGAAACAAACTACAAGAATAATTTTCACCTTCATCAACTTATCATTCAATCAATTTTAAAAAACAACAGAAAAATCAAACATAAACAAAACATTTAAATTAAATTGTATATACGTAAAATACGGTAAATACTAAACCTCTCCACCTTCATTTAAATGAAATCGTATAAAAGTTATCGCCCCCTGTGCATTTTATAATTATACCCTCTTTTTTAGGATTTACAATAATAATATGTTACAACACATGAAAACCCAACAATTTCATTATATCCATTATAATATGAATATATATGAACATTCATCCACACACATATATATAAAGTAAATTTATGTTTTACAAATATATAAAAAATTGAAATTTTTTTACATTATGAAAATGCATATTATAATCACTTGAAAACTTAATCTCTTTTTTGTTTGAGTTTTCCAATTATGAAGAGAATAATAAGTATAAATAGCTATGATTAAATAAAAAAAATGCTTCCCTAACTACCATTCACAATGTATTTACAAAAGTTCAATATAATAGAAGAACAAATACAATTCCTAAAAACCCAAAATTTGCAAGCTCTACTACTTGGAGAATCCTTACCTTGAGAGGTGAAAGAACATCTCCTTTGGTGAATTGGAATTGAAGTAGTGATTTCCCCATTAGCCCTGTTTATTTGCAAAATGAACAGCAGAATAAATTATAAGAAACCCAAAGTTATTAATCTGATGAGAAATGTATTCTATAATATTTCAATGTAATGAAAAAAACAAATATAACACCCATCACTCAACCTCCAAACCCCTTGTACAAAAGTTCGACCCCATTCTTCAACCAAAATTTGATGCAAAGTTGACATTGCCCACCTACCTGCATTGCAAAATTCTGCCCACCAAACTGATTCAGAACCAAAGCAATTGGAATGCAAATTCAAAATATGTAAGAATTAAAGAAAAAATAAAAAAAGGCAGAAAGTTAAAGAAATAAACCTTGAGTCTCGATGATAGGAAGATGAACAAAAATAAGCTCACAAAACAGCTCAAGGATCTTCAGTGCAGCCATCATATTCTCTTCCCTTATTATATGTTCCACCTTAAATGTAGATCCAAGCATAGCATATTCCTAACTATCAATTACCCTTTTAGTAAATATTAATTATCTTCTAAAAAAGACAAAATTCAAATGATCAAAAACTTATACGCACTTCATCAAGTAATATTTAATAATCAGAAAAAAGCAGGGATATACCAAAATTCGAACAGTAGCTTCTAGACCAGTCTCAAGAAGCTTGGCAATGTCGTCGCGCATTGGCTTTATTTGGATGTCTCCCCTATTTCTCAACAACTTCATCTGCAGAATTGTTAAATTGAGTACAGTTTTATTGCATATTTTCTACTCAAAATTAATCAATCTTTAACATCAATTAAACTAAATCTTCAAAATTCGATCAACTAATAATCACATAAACAAATAATTTTACTACTAAATTAAAATTCAAGTTCAATAATTAAATGAAAAATTACCCTTTAGCGGCTTTAAAGCTCTTGCTGAAGAAAGAATCGAGCATGCACATGATGAAAATGAAGAGATTATAAAGGATTTATTGCGCAACTTATCCTGCAAAATCCATCAACATCAACAAAGGGAATTATTGGGCTTATCATTTCTTATCCTTTATAATTTAGCAGTATATTGAGCGATTAAGAATACAAACTTTGTTAAAACCATGTCCAGCGTCAATTACAAAAGTTGAATAGAGAAGAAAGGATGAGTCAGTGATCTGCATAATAAAAATAGAAAATAAATGATCAATGTTATTGATCTGATTACTTGTACTATCACAATAATAGCAAGGCACATTCCTTCGATAAGCTTTTAGACAGAATGAGGCAATACAGAGTGGAATACACTAAATTAAAGAAAAAAGAGTAAATTAGAGATAAAGATGACAATGTCTTTACTTGGCATAAATAATTCCAAGACCGACATCAATAAACTCACAAAAACAGGTCAAGGATCTCTTGTGCAGCCATCATATTCTCTTCCCTTAGTATATGCTCCACCTGAAATGTAAATCCAAACATTGCCTCTTCATAACTATCAGCTACTTTTTCAGTAAATATGAATTATCTTCTAAAAAAGGTAAAATTCATACGATCAAAAACCTATACGCACTTCATTAAGTAATATTAATAAACAGAAAAAAGTAAAGATATACCTAAATTCGAGCAGTAGCTTCTTGACCAGTCCCAAGAACCTTGGCAATGTCGCAGCACGTTTGCTTTATCTGAATCTCTCTCCTATTTCTCAACAGCTTTATCTGCGGAATTGTTAAATTAAGTAAAGTTTTGTTGCATATTTTCCACCCAAAATTAATCAATCTTTAACATCAATTAAGCTAAATCTCCAAAATTCAATCAACTAATAGATCATTGCAAATAATTGTATTATAAGATCATTGCATGCCCGAATAGACAAATAATTGCCCACCAAGAACTTTAAAACTAAACAAACCAAGAAATAAATCAGTAAATAACATCTACTAAGACATGAGCCGAGCTGGTGATAAAAGATGAGAATAGTTTACATTTTGCAGTTATTAAATCATGAAGATTTCTACACGTAATTGTCAAAATGCTTAAAAGGCCAGCTTATAATAGTAGTTAGTATACAGTTATAAATTCTCTTTAGCATACAATATGGAGGTCAAAATACAAGTTAATGCAAGTAGTAGCATGCGAATCAGAGAACTTAATCAAGAATTATAATTAAGTATTGATCCAGCAAAATATTGCCATGTTCTACAAGAATGTTGCCTTAAAGGGATATATTTCACATGTACTCTGCGCATGCCATTATGATGCCTTTTTCTGACAACTGTTGACCTAAAAGACAAACCCATGCTTTATAACTGCATCAAAAAAAAAAAATCCATGAAACAGATTAAGGATAAATTAGCAAGTATATATCAAAAAAGCAATCACACAACAAAATAGAAGCTTTAATCTTCCAATAAAACTAAAAGGGAGCTATCTGTTGGTACATGAAGAATTTCTATGACATGTCCAAACAAACATTGTCAAAATACAACAAATCACCGACCTAGTTATTCGGGCCCCGCCAGTTACGAAAGCTACCACTAGTTTTGGCCCTTGGCCGTTTTTAGATAAATAAAGATCAAGCTTGCAAACGAAATTTAAGCTTCTGTCCTGTTTGTACACGGAAATTAAAGTTTAATTTCCCATGTCTTGTTTTCCACATAACATATTTGCACAAATTATTCAGTAAGGATTTAAAATACAAAAATAAGGACAAGAAACAGAGGAGTTTCCCTCTTTTCCTTCTACTTCTTGTACTTAATCCTTATCCTTCTTCAAACGACTTCAAACACAGCATCTACAATGATAAATTATCATGCTCACACCATACCAACTAAGAGTTCTGAAACTAAAAACTATAGAAACAACTACAACATAAAGACATAGAAAGTCTCAAGGACAGCAGGATTTCCAAACTTCAAAATCTAAAAGGATCCTGATCATATTAAAGCCTTAAAAGTAAAATCAAGACATTAAAAAGGTATTAAATACCAATAGGGATCCGCCTTTGAACTCCACGAAGAAAAAGTTCAATTACCAAATCCCTCAGAACAAAATAAGCATTGATGAACTCGGCAGGAGATTCTCTTTTATCATAAGGTGACTTATTCTCTGATGAGGATATGGTGCTTGAACGAACTGATCTTTCCGAAAACGAGGAGGAAAACAGGGAAGATCTGGAGGACGACAGGGGGGATTTTTGAGAAAAGATAGTTGATGGGTTTCCTGCGTTAGAAATATCGGACAAGAAATACGACGAACTTGTCAAACGATGGAGCAGAGCAATTATTGTTAGAATGCTGGGGAGATCAATATCTTACAGATTGCTGTGTGACCAAATCGTCTTATTGTGGAATCCTAAAGGCAAATATTCAGTAGTTGATTTAGATGATGATTGTTTTTTGGTGAAATTCTCGGAGGAAAGGGACTATTTGAGGGCTCTTTTAGATGGTCCTTGGGTGATACAAGGTAGCTACTTGCTTGTTCAACCATGGGCACCGAATTATGTAAAGGGTACAAATGATCTGACTGCAGTGGCATCTTGGGTTAGATTCCCAGGGATGCCGCTCCATTTATACCACAAATCAGTGCTAAGAAGATTGACGGCCCTCTTAGGTCGTCTGTTGAAAATTGATTATAACACATGCTCAGAAAAGAGAGGAAAATTTGCAAGAATTGTAGTGGAGTTGGATTTAACAAAGCCACTAGTACCGCTAGTTTACGTGAAAGGAAGAAGGCAGAAGGTTGAATATGAGGGTGCTTAGAATTTGTTATACATGTGGAATGGATGGACATGTCAAAGAATAATGCCACCATAAAGAAGCTACTCGATTAGCTAACACAAATGAAAAAGGACAAACAAATGAACAGCAGCATGAGGCTTCACCGTATGGCCCTTGGATGTTGGTTAGTAGGAAAAAGCCAAGAGGTTATGATGGGAGGAACAAAATGGCATCAATGGCAAACAACCATGTCAAGGATGACTCTAGATTTACAATACTGCAGCATGAGCCCAATGACGAATCAACTACGTAGGTGGATACCCAAGAAATTGATATGATTCTTGGAAAGGACAGAACAGGGCATACTGCAATGAATGAAATTATTACCAGTAGGAAAGCGGACATGGAGGTTCATAAAAAAACTATGACAGGCACTGTGATGGAACAGCCCAATGAGGTATCATTTGAGGAAAAAAGCGTTTATGAGAGTGTAGTGGAGGATTGGAAAACTCAAATAGTTTCAAATGAAGTTAGTGGCGAACAGAAACGAGTAGACCGTGAGGTCCATGAGGGGGTACTTGACCCTGTTAAAACATTCAGTTGTTGTACTAAGCGAGAGAGGTATAGACAGTAGCACTACTACTAGGTCGGTAAAACCACTAACTGGAGAAGAAAGTGCAGTTGAGAGAGTCAGAGGCATAAAGATAGCGAAGAAGGAAGAAAAGCCACTTGATAAGATGGGTAGTGTTCACCCACAGATAATTTCACTCAAAAAGAAAGCAAGAGCAAAGGGAGTAATAACCTCAACTTCTACGAATATGCTAAGTAAACTAGTGACAGATGAGGCCTTTGGGTCAACGAGGGGAGACTTGGCTGTTCAAACTATGATGAATGGAAAGATGGGAGAGGGCAATAATGAGAGTTCTTTGAACTCTTAACTCATCAGTTATTTTTTATTAGTTTATTATGAGCCTAAAAGTTTTTATGTGGAATTGTCAAGGTGTAGGAAATAATGATTTTGTTGCAGTAATGAAAGATTGGATTGCACGATAAAGATTTTCAATCTTAGTGCTAGTGGAACCTCGAGTGAATGGAGGAATGGCTGGTAGAATAATCAGTCGTCTACGATTTGCCATATCTCATAGAGTGGAAGCAATTGGTTTTGTTGGAGGGATTTGGATTCTTTGGTAGGATGATATTCAAGTTTCAGTGATTTGCAATCATTGGCAGTGTGTTCATATGTCAATTGAGTATCCTGCGAGATCCACTTGGATTTTGTCAGCAATATATGGTAGTCCCAACAAAGCAGTCAGACGTGATTTATGGGAGGAATTATCTATTTTTGCTAGGGGAATTGAAACACCATGGATGCTAATAGGCAATTTTAATGCTTTTTTCGTTGAGCATGAGAAGGCAAGAGGTTCTTTGACAGGAAGCCGACCCTGTACCCAATTTTAAAAATTTATAGCTAATTTTGAATTATTGGATTTGGGTTATAAGGGACCAAAATTCACTTGGCAAAGAGGGTTGGTGGCAGAAAGGATTGATAGGGCCATCTGTAATGTCGGATGGAGGCTTCTATTTCAGGAGGTGGTAGTTCATCATTTACCTAGGGTGTAATCTGATCATCGACCTCTTATTGTAGTGTTAGATGAACATTATGATTGTCAATCATCACCTGTCGGTCACTTTTAGTCTGCATGGTTGACTCCTGAGGGCTTTGGGAGTTTTGTTCAGCAGGCATGGGACAATTCGGATAATCTAGTTGCAGATATAGCAAACTTTACCAATAGGGCTTGCCAACGGAATAGGAGAGTCTTTGGGAATATTTTTCACAAAAAAAGGAATTTATTGAGGCATTTAGGTGGTGTTGAAAAAGCATTGGAACATCGTCAATCTCCACATCTTTGAGAGTTGGAGAATAATCTGAGAATTGAATATATAAAAGTCACTAAATAGGAGGAGGCTTTTTGGATGCAGAAAGCGAAAACTGATTGGATTAAGTTTGGGGATGCAAATACCAAGTATTTTCATGTTCGGGTGGCTCGACGAAAAAATAAACTAAAGATAGTGAGGCTAAAAGATGAGCATGGGAATTGGTGTGAGGATCAGTCGACACTTCAATCACAAGCAGTTGCATTTTTTCAGAAGCTGTATTCGAAAGATATTGGGCCACTGCCATCCCATCCTATCAAAGGTGCATTTCCTACACTTTGTGATGAGGACTATTTAAGGCTAGTAAGACCAGTAGAAAGTACAGAGGTGTATGATGCATTATTTGAAATGAAGCCTCTGAAAGCTCTCGGGTTAGATGGACTACGTGCGTTATTTTTTCAATCTCAATGGGCAACAGTTGGCCAGAGTCTAGTCCAGTATGTATCACATGTTATGGAGGGTAGGGATATTGGTGATAATATATGCAGCTCACTTATTGTTTTAATCCCCAAAATATCTACCCCATAAACTATTTCTCATTTTCGCCCCATCAGTTTACTTCCTGTTGCATTTAAAGTGCTAATGAAAGTTATTACTAATAGACTTAAATCAGTGATTAATTTTTTAGTGGCAGAACCACAAGCAAGCTTTATACCAGGAAGACAAATTGTGGATAACAACATGCACGAATATGGACTTGATATGGGAAATAAAAGGCTTTTCGCAGAACGAATGGGAGGTACAACTAGTGCACATCTACCGTGAGGGTAACATGGTGGCGGATTTCATGGCCAATTATGGTTTTGATTCAGTAAATTCTTATGTTCTTTTTGAGTACCCTCCTCCTGGAGCGAGAAAATTTTTAATGTATAATATGTTGGGAGTGTGTATTCCACGAATAATCTCAGTTTAATAAAAGAACTAGCTTTCTCAAAAAAAAAATTTAAAAATATTCAGATGCTTGTAAGGTTCGAATATCTCATTCAATAATCATGGTTGGGTTCAGGTATCTCAAAATTAGAGATTACTTTACTCATTGACATCTCTATTCCTTGAGCATAGTAGCCCATTGAACCACTAGTCTGTTTGGTAATCGAAAAATAATTTATGAAATTTTTTTCGTGTTAAATATTTTACAAAAAAGATTAATATTTATGTTATTTTGATAAACTATTGAAAACATTTTTTATTATTTGGATTAAAATGCATTCTTTAAAAATATTATATAATCCTTTTCCTTCACTCTGATTTTTTTATAAAATTTTTTCTAACAAAATTTTAATCAACTATATTTTTAATACAATAGACATTCAAAAAAAAGATTTTAAATATATATAAATATCTATAACAAAAAAAATTAAATCAAATCAAATAGTCTGACAAGCCAGGTACAAGATGCATATTTTAATTTAAACTCTTGTATTGAAGCATACATTTAAATAAGATTTTTTCAACCCCGCTAAATATTTATCTCTTTCGTAATAACTTAAAAAGGTTCGGTACAGCTGGCACTATATCATCCGTTCAATAGTTAACCGGGCGATCGGGCGGACAAGGATTTCTCCTATTTAAAATCTGTATATCTATCTATATCTATAAAAGGGGACAGAGATCGGCTAGGGATTTCTGTTCATCAATTCAGGAATTGAGGGTTTGAAACAATGTCAGATTTTCCATGCTTTCAGATTGCACAGCCTCTAAGTCTAGAGCATTTGAATGAGCCTTTAGAGGTTATTGATTATGATTCAGTTTTTGACGATGATTTTTATTCTCAGCTCGCTCAGATTGAGCCGGTTCCTGAGAAACCCATCCAATGCAATCCGGCATCCATGGGGCCTTTACTAGTCGAGAAATTACCGAGCGATGCGTGGGACAAGTGGTGCAAGGACGGTGTTGTGTGCTTCGCTATGGGAGGAAACGACATACTGAAGGTCTACTTCGCGGATCCAAGGGGTGCCTCGGTCTACCACGTTACTGATTTCGATTTCGTGAAATTCCACGTCCCGCGATTTGATAACAAGGTCGGTTGCACCCTGTCGGGGTCCAAGCTCTACATGATCGGCGGCCGCCCTCGTTATCGTGATGGTTTCACCGACGTCTACTTTTGCGATGTGGCAACTCAGCCGCAGCTGCCCGATGGAGGTTATGAATGGAAGCCTGGTCCTGCTCTGAATAGTTACAAGCCTCAGCCTTTCGTTTTCTCTCTTGCGGGTAACATCTACGTGCTTTCCACAGGCGTTGAAGGCCGTAAATCTTCTTCCCCTTTCGAGGTCCTGAAATCTAATAGCAGCAGCTGGGAAGTGCTCCCTCCTCCTCCGTCTGCTTTATGGAGTCAAAAATACTGCATAGTCAGGTCCTCTATCATTGATGGTAAGAAGATCGTTGTGCGTGGCATGGATTATATCTTTTATATTTATGATGCCGCGGACAATCAATGGACCACAATGCAATATACCCATGGTCATCTCCTTAATTGGACCGGTGACTACTGCCTCCATGTACAGGACAATGGTTTCTTGGTAACCGGACCAGGCCATCCTTTTGTTATTAATTTTGGGTCTCAATCTTTTGAAACCTTTCCAGTAGATGCTCCAAATTCTGAAGAGTATTCTAAGGCACATGATTTAGATAAAGATTTTCAAACCTGTCAATGGAATTTATTCCATTTAAAGGACAAAAAGTTCTTTTTCGTTGTCTTATGCGCTGATTATATAAATTATAAATCTTATGCCCGGCTTGGCACTTTTGATATGGATGATGACTTTGGATCTGACGT